>NC_084558.2:52560827-52625827 GCF_033978685.3 Nerophis lumbriciformis | reverse complement strand
ACGTGTTAGCATGCTAACGTTAGTATGCTAGCTTTTTTGGAAAATGTTGTAGGTATACAGCTCGGCGTCAAATATTTTGTTACATGACAAATGCTAAGTTTTAGCATGCTAATGTTAGTATGCTAGCTTTTTTGGAAAATGTTGCAGGTATACAGCTCAGCGTGAAATATTTTGTTACATGACGAATGCTACTTGTTAGCATGCTAACGTTAGTATGCTAGCTTTTTTGGAAAATTTTGTAGGTATACAGCTCAGCGTCAAATATTTTGTTACATGACGAATGCTACTTGTTAGCATGCTAACGTTAGTATGCTAGCTTTTTTGGAAAATTTTGTAGGTATACAGCTCAGCGTCAAATATTTTGTTACATGACGAATGCTACTTGTTAGCATGCTAACGTTAGTATGCTAACTTTTTTGGAAAATTTTGTAGGCATACAGCTCGGCGTCAAATATTTTGTTACATGACGTATGCTAGTTGTTAGCATGCTAACGTTAGTATGCTAGCTTTTTTTGGCTAATTTTGCAGGTATACAGCTCAGCGTCAAATATTTTGTTACATGACAAATGCTAAGTTTTAGCATGCTAATGTTAGTATGCTAGCTTTTTTGAAAAATTTTGCAGGTATACAGCGCAGCGTCAAATATTTTGTTACATGACGAATGCTCCTTGTTAGCATGCTAACGTTAGTATGCTAGCTTTTTTGGAAAATGTAGGTATACAACTCGGCGTCAAATATTTTGTTACATGACAAATGCTAAGTTTTAGCATGCTAATGTTAATATGCTAGCTTTTTTGGAAAATGTTGCAGGTATACAGCTCAGCGTCAAATATTTTGTTACATGACGAATGCTACTTGTTAGCATGCTAACGTTAGTATGCTAGCTTTTTTGGAAAATTTTGTAGGTATACAGCTCGGCGTCAAATATTTTGTTACATGACAAATGCTAAGTTTTAGAATGCTAATGTTAGTATGCTAGCTTTTTGGAAAATTTTGCAGGTATACAGCTCAGCGTCAAATATTTTGTTACATGACGAATGCTACTTGTTAGCATGCTAACGTTAGTATGCTAGCTTTTTTTGGCTAATTTTGCAGGTATACAGCTCGGCGTCAAATATTTTGTTACATGACAAATGCTATGTTTTAGCATGCTAATGTTAGTATGCTAGCTTTTTTGGAAAATGTTGCAGGTACACAGCTCGGCGTCAAATATTTTGTTACATGACGAATGCTACTTGTTAGCATGCTAACTTTTTTTGGCTAATTTTGCAGGTATACAGCTCGGCGTCAAATATTTTGTTACATGACAAATGCTAAGTTTTAGCATGCTAATGTTAGTATGCTAGCTTTTTTGGAAAATTTTGCAGGTACACAGCTCAGCGTCAAATATTTTGTTACATGACGAATGCTACTTGTTAGCATGCTAACGTTAGTATGCTAGCTTTTTTTGGCTAATTTTGCAGGTATACAGCTCAGCGTCAAATATTTTGTTACATGACGAATGCTACTTGTTAGCATGCTAACGTTAGTATGCTAGCTTTTTTTGGCTAATTTTGCAGGTATACAGCTCGGCGTCAAATATTTTGTTACATGACAAATGCTATGTTTTAGCATGCTAATGTTAGTATGCTAGCTTTTTTGGAAAATGTTGCAGGTACACAGCTCGGCGTCAAATATTTTGTTACATGACGAATGCTACTTGTTAGCATGCTAACTTTTTTTGGCTAATTTTGCAGGTATACAGCTCGGCGTCAAATATTTTGTTACATGACAAATGCTAAGTTTTAGCATGCTAATGTTAGTATGCTAGCTTTTTTGGAAAATTTTGCAGGTACACAGCTCAGCGTCAAATATTTTGTTACATGACGAATGCTACTTGTTAGCATGCTAACGTTAGTATGCTAGCTTTTTTGGAAAATTTTGCAGGTATACAGCTCAGCGTCAAATATTTTGTTACATGACGAATGCTACTTGTTAGCATGCTAACGTTAGTATGCTAGCTTTTTTTGGCTAATTTTGCAGGTATACAGCTCGGCGTCAAATATTTTGTTACATGACAAATGCTAAGTTTTAGCATGCTAATGTTAGTATGCTAGCTTTTTTGGAAAATTTTGCAGGTATACAGCTCAGCGTCAAATATTTTGTTACATGACGAATGCTACTTGTTAGCATGCTAATGTTAGTATGCTAGCTTTTTTGGAAAATTTTGCAGGTATACAGCTCAGCGTCAAATATTTTGTTACATGACGAATGCTACTTGTTAGCATGCTAACGTTAGTATGCTAGCTTTTTTGGAAAATGTAGGTATACAACTCGGCGTCAAATATTTTGTTACATGACAAATGCTAAGTTTTAGCATGCTAATGTTAATATGCTAGCTTTTTTGGAAAATGTTGCAGGTACACAGCTCAGCGTCAAATATTTTGTTACATGACGAATGCTACTTGTTAGCATGCTAACGTTAGTATGCTAGCTTTTTTTGGCTAATTTTGCAGGTATACAGCTCAGCGTCAAATATTTTGTTACATGACAAATGCTAAGTTTTAGCATGCTAATGTTAGTATGCTAGCTTTTTTGATTAATTTTGCAAGTATACAGCTCAGCGTCAAATATTTTCTTACATGACGTATGCTACTTGTTAGCATGCTAACGTTAGTATGCTAGCTTTTTTTGGCTAATTTTGCAGGTATACAGCTCGGCGTCAAATATTTTGTTACATGACAAATGCTAAGTTTTAGCATGCTAATGTTAGTATGCTAGCTTTTTTTGGAAAATTTTGCAGGTATACAGCTCAGCGTCAAATATTTTGTTACATGACGAATGCTACTTGTTAGCATGCTAACGTTAGTATGCTAGCTTTTTTTGGCTAATTTTGCAGGTATACAGCTTGGCGTCAAATATTTTGTTACATGACAAATGCTAAGTTTTAGCATGCTAATGTTAGTATGCTAGCTTTTTTTGGAAAATGTTGCAGGTGTACTTTTTTTTTTAAACCCCATCATTGCCTAAAAAATAATATTGAATTAAAATGAAAAGTTATCAGTCGTCAAACAACAAATATTTGACGCTGATGTGTGTATCTGCAAACTCAGCAAAAAAATATTAGCATGCTAATTTTAGCATGCTAACAGGTATCAATTTTTAAACAACAAATATTTGATGCTGATATGTGTAACTGCAAACTCAGCAAAAAAAAACTAGCATGCTAATATTAGCATGCTAACAGGTATCAGTCTTCAAACACATATTTGACACTGATGGGGGCCGCATCCCGCCAAGGCTGTGTCCGGCGCGCCACAACGGCTACGCCGGGCCGAGGCTCGGCGCTCTGGTGTGGACTCACCAAGCCGTTGCAGTTGCTGAGCGCCACCCGGCTGGTGCGGCGCCGGTCCCGCAGGAAGCCCACGTAGTGGCAGTTGTCCAGCGTTTTGTGGCGCCACTCCAGCCCGCGCCGGCCCCAGTACTCCACCGTGAAGTGCTTGGAGACCAGGTGGGGGGTGAGGGTCAGGTTCAGGTGGAAGTGCTTGCCGTAGGCGCTCAGTCGGTAGAAGAGCCGGGACTCCGGGGCCTCGGGCGGCTCCGGGCCCGGGGCGGGGGCGGGGGGGTCCGCCGCGCCGCGCCGCCGTCTGCCGGGCCGGTGGTGCTTGACAGTGTAGCTCAGGAACTCTCCGTTCTGGTCTACCCGGACCGGCACGGTCAGCTGGTAGTGCTGCAGGTAGGACAGGAACTCCTCTGTGGAGGCAGACCACAACCTTTGACAGGTCTAGCATTTAAGATAGCTAGCAATTAGCGCACTAGCTGTCAGTCGGTGATTAACGAGCGAGTTTACAGCCAGCAATCGGCCCACAAATCGCCATCTAGTGATTAGCGCACACGTTTCCAGGTCGCTATTAACATGCAAGTTTCCACCTAGCAATCAGCACACAAGTTGCCATCTAGCGATTAGCGCACACGTTTCAGGCTCGCCGTTAACATGCAAGTTTCCACCTAGCAATCAGCACACAAGTTGCCATCTAGCAATTAGCACACACATTTCCAGTTCGCCAGTACCATGCAAGTTTCCACCTAGCAATCAGCACACAAGTTGCCATCTAGTGATTAGCGCACAAGTCTCCAGCTCGCCATTAACATGCAAGTTTCCACCTAGCAATCAGCACACAAGTTGCCATCTAGTGATTAGCGCACAAGTCTCCGGCTCGCCATTAACATGCAAGTTTCCACCTAGCAATCAGCACACAAGTTGCCATCTAGCGATTAGCGCACACTATTCCAGCTTGCCGTTAACATGCAAGTTTCCACCTAGGAATCAGCACATAAATTTCCATCTAGCGATTAGAGCACAAGTCTCCAGCTTGCCATTAACATGTAAGTTACCACCTAGCAATCAGCGCACAAGTCGCCACCTCGCGATTACCGCAAAAGTTTACAGCTCGCCATTAACATACAAGTTTCCACCTAGCAATCAGCACACAAGTCGCCACCTAGCGATTGACGCACAAGTTTCCAGCTTGCCATTAACATGCAATTTTCCATCTAGCAATCAGCACACAAGTTGCCATATAGCAATTAGCGCACACGTTTCCAGCTTGTCATTAACATGCAAGTTTCCACCTAGCGATCAGCACACAAGTTGCCACCTAGCGATTAGCGCACATGTTTCCAGCTCGCTATTAACATGCAAGTTTCCACCTAGCAATCAGCACGCAAATCGCCACCTAGCGATTAGCGCACACGTCTCCAGCTCGCCATTAACATGCAAGTTTCCACCTAGCAAGCAACACGCAAATCGCCACCTAGCGATTAGCGCACAAGTCTCCAGCTCTCCATTAACATGTACGTTTCCACCTAGCAATCAGCGCACAAGTCGCCACCTAACGATTAACGCACAAGTTTCCAGCTCGCCATTAACATGCAAGTTTCCACCTAGCAATCAGCACACAAGTTGCCATATAGTGATTAGCGCACACCTTTCCAGCTCGCCATTAACATGCAAGTTTCCACTTAGCAATCAGCACACAAGTCGCCACCTAGCGGTTACCACAAAAGTTTACAGCTCGCCATTAACATACAAGTTTCCACCTAGCAATCAGCACACAAGTCGCCACCTAGCGATTGACGCACAAGTTTCCAGCTTGCCATTAACATGCAATTTTCCATCTAGCAATCAGCACACAAGTTGCCATATAGCAATTAGCGCACACGTTTCCAGCTTGTCATTAACATGCAAGTTTCCACCTAGCGATCAGCACACAAGTTGCCACCTAGCGATTAGCGCACATGTTTCCAGCTCGCTATTAATATGCAAGTTTCCACCTAGCAATCAGCACGCAAATCGCCACCTAGCGATTAGCGCACACGTCTCCAGCTCGCCATTAACATGCAAGTTTCCACCTAGCAAGCAGCACGCAAATCGCCACCTAGCGATTAGCGCACAAGTCTCCAGCTCTCCATTAACATGTACGTTTCCAGCTAGCAATCAGCGCACAAGTCGCCACCTAGCGATTGACGCACAAGTTTCCAGCTTGCCATTAACATGCAAGTTTCCACCTAGCAATCAGCACACAAGTTGCCATATAGTGATTAACGCACACATTTCCAGCTCGCCATTAACATGCAAGTTTCCACTTAGCAATCAGCACACAAGTCGCCACCTAGCGATTACCGCAAAAGTTTACAGCTCGCCATTAACATACAAGTTTCCACCTAGCAATCAGCACACAAGTCGCCACCTAGCGATTGACGCACAAGTTTCCAGCTTGCCATTAACATGCAATTTTCCATCTAGCAATCAGCACACAAGTTGCCATATAGCAATTAGCGCACACGTTTCCAGCTTGTCATTAACATGCAAGTTTCCACCTAGCGATCAGCACACAAGTTGCCACCTAGCGATTAGCGCACATGTTTCCAGCTCGCTATTAACATGCAAGTTTCCACCTAGCAATCAGCACGCAAATCGCCACCTAGCGATTAGCGCACACGTCTCCAGCTCGCCATTAACATGCAAGTTTCCACCTAGCAAGCAGCACGCAAATCGCCACCTAGCGATTAGCGCACAAGTCTCCAGCTCTCCATTAACATGTACGTTTCCACCTAGCAATCAGCGCACAAGTCGCCACCTAACGATTAACGCACAAGTTTCCAGCTCGCCATTAACATGCAAGTTTCTACCTAGCAATCAGCACACAAGTTGCCATATAGTGATTAGCGCACACATTTCCAGCTCGCCATTAACATGCCAGTTTCCACTTAGCAATCAGCACACAAGTCGCCACCTAGCGATTAACGCACAAGTTTCCAGCTCGCCATTAACATGCAAGTTTCCACCTAGCAATCAGTACACAAGTTGCCATATAGTTATTAGCGCACACATTTCCAGCTCGCCATTAACATGCAAGTTTCCACTTAGCGATCAGCACACAAGTTGCCATCTAGCGATGGCGCACATGTTTCCAGCTCTCCATTAACATGTAAGTTTCCACCTAGCAATCAGCACACAAGTCGCCACCTAGCAATTGTCGCACAAGTTTCCAGCTTGCCATTAACATGCAAGTTTCCACCTAACAATCAGCACACAAGTTGCCATCTAGCGATTAGCGCACAAGTCTCCAGCTCGCCATTAACATGCAAGTTTTCACCTAGCAATCAGCACACAAGTTGCCATCTAGCGATTAGCGTGCACTATTCCAGCTTGCCGTTAACATGCAAGTTTCCACCTAGCAATCAGCACGCAAATCGCCACCTAGCGATTACCGCAAAAGTTTACAGCTTGCCATTAACACGCAATTTTCCACCTAGCAATCAGCACACAAGTTGCCATATAGCGATTAGCGCACACGTTTCCAGCTCGCCATTAACATGCAAGTTTCCACTTAGCAATCAGCACACTAGTCGCCACCTAGCGATTAGCGCACATGTTTCCAGCTCGCCATTAACATGCAAGTTTCCACTTAGCAATCAGCACACTAGTCGCCACCTAGCGATTAGCGCACATGTTTCCAGCTCGTCATTAACATGCAAGTTTCCACATAGCAATCAGCACACAAGTTGCCATATAGCGATTAGCGCACACATTTCCAGCTCGCCATTAACATGCAAGTTTCCACTTAGCAATCAGCACAGGAGTTGCCATCTAGCGATTAGCACACACATTTCCAGTTCGCCATTAACATGCAAGTTTCCACCTAGCGATCAGCACACAAGTTGCCATCTAGCGATTAGCGCACGCGTTTCCAGCTCGCCGTTAACATGCAAGTTTCCACCTAGCAATCATTACACAAGTTGCCATCTAGCAATTAACGCACTAGTTGTGGGCTAGCGATTAGCGTGCTAGTTTTTAGCTAGCGACTGAAGGTGAGGTCCTACCTTGGGAGTGGCGTGAGAGAGGGTCGAGGGTCTGGAAGTGGAAGTGGGAGGCGGCCATGACCAGCAGGCTCAAAGTCCAAGTCAGCGTCCTCCACAACATTTCCATCATTCTTGGGAAAGATGTGACATGGGGCGGGGCGTTGGGGGCGGGGCCAGGGGACGAAAAGAGGAGGGGCTAAAGCGGCCTCACAAGCGTGCGCTCAGTCCGAGGACAAACCATAAGGGTTCCATGGTTTGTGCACAGGTTCTAGTCCCAGTGCCGAGTCCACGTCCGCTCGCCCAGAACAACACGGCCGTCCATCAGGCTGCTCAGGGGCCACGCCCACAGGATCTAGACCGGGACCTCGCCTCGGACCGTCCATGGGCAGTCCTGCCAAGAAGACCCCGTCAGGAGTTAAAGGCTGATAGAAGTCCTCATTCACTTCAAAACTGCACTCTCAAAATATGACCATTAACTTCAGGGGGGGCGTGAAAAATGATTACGTCACTTAGGGGGGGCGTGAGATGTTGGGGGATTTAGGGTTAGTAAAGAACATACAGATCAAATATGACCATTCAAATAAAATTAGCCAGTAAATCTAGCATGCTAACAAGTAGCATTCATTATGTAATAAAATATTTGACTTTTACAGTAAAAATGTGCTAACAAGTAGCATTCGTCACGTAAGAAACTATTTGACACTGAGCTGTATACCAGCAAAATTAGCGGAAAAGGCTAGCCTACTCGCGTTAGCACACCAACAGTTAGCATTTGTCTTGTAACAAAATATCTGACGCTGAGGTGTACACCTGCAAAATTAGCCAGTAAAGCTAGCATGCTAACAAGTAGCATTCATTACGTAACAAAATATTTGACTTTTACAGTTAAAATTTGCTAACAAGTAGCATTCGTCACGTAAGAAAATATTTGACGCTATACCAGCAAAATTAGCTGAAAAAATAGCCTACTTGCGTTAGCACACCAACAGTTAGCATTTGTCTTGTAACAAAATATTTCACGCTGAGGTGTACACCTGCAAAATTTACGTAAAAAAAAACAAAAAAACGTATACTAATATTACAATGCTAACGAAAGTAGCTACGGGCTACAGTAAAGCTAGCCAGTAAAGCTAGCATGCTAACAAGTAGCATTCATTATGTAACAAAATATTTAACTTTTACAGTTCAAATTTGCTAACAAGTAGCATTCGTCACGTAAGAAAATATTTGACACTGAGCTGTATACCAGCAAAATTAGCGGAAAAAGCTAGCCTACTCGCGTTAGCACACCAACAGTTAGCATTTGTCTTGTAACAAAATATCTGACGCTGAGGTGTGCACCTGCAAAACTAGCCAGTAAAGCTAGCATGCTAACAAGTAGCATTCATTATGTAACAAAATATTTCACTTTGATGTGTAGACAGTTAAAATTTGCTAACAAGTAGCATTCGTCACGTAAGAAACTATTTGACACTGAGCTGTATACCAGCAAAATTAGCGGAAAAGGGTAGCCTACTCGCGTTAGCACACCAACAGTTAGCATTTGTCTTGTAACAAAATATCTGACGCTGAGGTGTACACCTGCAAAACTAGCCAGTAAAGCTAGCATGCTAACAAGTAGCATTCATTATGTAACAAAATATTTGACTTTTACAGTTCAAATTTGCTAACAAGTAGCATTCGTCACGTAAGAAACTATTTGACACTGAGCTGTAAACCAGCAAAATTAGCGGAAAAAGCTAGCCTACTCGCGTTAGCACACCAACAGTTAGCATTTGTCTTGTAACAAAATATTTGACGCTGAGGTGTACACCTGCAAAACTAGCGAGTAAAGCTAGCATGCTAACAAGTAGCATTCATTATGTAACAAAATATTTCACTTTGATGTGTAGACAGTTAAAATTTGCTAACAAGTAGCATTCGTCACGTAAGAAACTATTTGACACTGAGCTGTATACCAGCAAAATTAGCGGAAAAGGCTAGCCTACTCGCGTTAGCACACCAACAGTTAGCATTTGTCTTGTAACAAAATATTTGACACTGAGCTGTATACCAGCAAAATTAGCTGAAAAAGCTAGCATGCTAACAAGTAGCATTCATTATGTAACAAAATATTTCACTTTGATGTGTAGACAGTTCAAATTTGCTAACAAGTAGCATTCGTCACGTAAGAAAATATTTGCTCTACACCAGCAAAATTAGCCGAAAAAGCTAGCCTACTTGCGTTAGCACACCAACAGTTAGCATTTGTCTTGTAACAAAATATTTGACACTGAGCTGTATACTAGCAAAATTAGCTGAAAAAGCTAGCATGCTAACAAGTAGCATTCATTATGTAACAAAATATTTCATTTTGATGTGTAGACAGTTAAAATTTGCTAACAAGTAGCATTCGTCACGTAAGAAAATATTTGACACTGAGCTGTATACAAGCAAAATTAGCGGAAAAAGCTAGCCTACTCGCGTTAGCACACCAACAGTTAGCATTCGTCAAGTAAGAAAATATTTGACGCTGAGGTGTACACCTGCAAAATTAGCCAGTAAAGCTAGCATGCTAACAAGTAGCATTCATTATGTAACAAAATATTTCACTTTGATGTGTAGACAGTTAAAATTTGCTAACAAGTAGCATTCGTCACGTAAGAAAATATTTGACACTGAGCTGTAGACAAGCAAAATTAGCGGAAAAAGCTAGCCTACTCGCGTTAGCACACCAACAGTTAGCATTTGTCTTGTAACAAAATATCTGACGCTGAGGTGTACACCTGCAAAATTAGCCAGTAAAGCTAGCATGCTAACAAGTAGCATTCATTATGTAACAAAATATTTGACTTTGATGTGTAGACAGTTAAAATTTGCTAACAAGTAGCATTCGTCACGTAAGAAAATATTTGACACTGAGCTGTATACAAGCAAAATTAGCGGAAAAAGCTAGCCTACTCGCGTTAGCACACCAACAGTTAGCATTTGTCTTGTAACAAAATATTTGACGCTGAGGTGTACACCTGCAAAATTAGCCAGTAAAGCTAGCATGCTAACAAGTAGCATTCATTATGTAACAAAATATTTCACTTTGATGTGTAGACAGTTAAAATTTGCTAACAAGTAGCATTCGTCACGTAAGAAAATATTTGACACTGAGCTGTAGACAAGCAAAATTAGCGGAAAAAGCTAGCCTACTCGCGTTAGCACACCAACAGTTAGCATTTGTCTTGTAACAAAATATCTGACGCTGAGGTGTACACCTGCAAAACTAGCCAGTAAAGCTAGCATGCTAACAAGTAGCATTCATTATGTAACAAAATATTTCACTTTGATGTGTAGACAGTTAAAATTTGCTAACAAGTAGCATTCGTCACGTAAGAAACTATTTGACACTGAGCTGTATACCAGCAAAATTAGCGGAAAAAGCTAGCCTACTCGCGTTAGCACACCAACAGTTAGCATTTGTCTTGTAACAAAATATCTGACGCTGAGGTGTACACCTGCAAAACTAGCCAGTAAAGCTAGCATGCTAACAAGTAGCATTCATTATGTAACAAAATATTTCACTTTGATGTGTAGACAGTTAAAATTTGCTAACAAGTAGCATTCGTCACGTAAGAAACTATTTGACACTGAGCTGTATACCGGCAAAATTAGCGGAAAAAGCTAGCCTACTCGCGTTAGCACACCAACAGTTAGCATTTGTCTTGTAACAAAATATTTGACGCTGAGGTGTACACCTGCAAAATTAGCCAGTAAAGCTAGCATGCTAACAAGTAGCATTCATTATGTAACAAAATATTTCACTTTGATGTGTAGACAGTTCAAATTTGCTAACAAGTAGCATTCGTCACGTAAGAAACTATTTGACACTGAGCTGTATACCAGCAAAATTAGCCAGTAAAGCTAGTCTACCCGCGTTAGCACACCAACAGCTAGCATTCGTCAAGTAAGAAAATATTTGACGCTGAGGTGTACACCTGCAAAATTAGCCAGTAAAGCTAGCATGCTAACAAGTAGCATTCATTATGTAACAAAATATTTCACTTTGATGTGTAGACAGTTAAAATTTGCTAACAAGTAGCATTCGTCACGTAAGAAACTATTTGACACTGAGCTGTATACCAGCAAAATTAGCGGAAAAGGCTAGCCTACTCGCGTTAGCACACCAACAGTTAGCATTTGTCTTGTAACAAAATATTTGACGCTGAGGTGTACACCTGCAAAACTAGCCAGTAAAGCTAGCATGCTAACAAGTAGCATTCATTATGTAACAAAATATTTGACTTTGATGTGTAGACAGTTAAAATTTGCTAACAAGTAGCATTCGTCACGTAAGAAACTATTTGACACTGAGCTGTATACCAGCAAAATTAGCAGAAAAGGCTAGCCTACTCGCGTTAGCACACCAACAGTTAGCATTTGTCTTGTAACAAAATATCTGACGCTGAGGTGTACACCTGCAAAACTAGCCAGTAAAGCTAGCATGCTAACAAGTAGCATTCATTATGTAACAAAATATTTCACTTTGATGTGTAGACAGTTAAAATTTGCTAACAAGTAGCATTCGTCACGTAAGAAACTATTTGACACTGAGCTGTATACAAGCAAAATTAGCGGAAAAAGCTAGCCTACTCACGTTAGCACACCAACAGTTAGCATTTGTCTTGTAACAAAATATTTGACGCTGAGGTGTACACCTGCAAAATTAGCCAGTAAAGCTAGCATGCTAACAAGTAGCATTCATTATGTAACAAAATATTTGACTTTTACAGTTCAAATTTGCTAACAAGTAGCATTCGTCACGTAAGAAACTATTTGACACTGAGCTGTATACCAGCAAAATTAGCGGAAAAGGCTAGCCTACTCGCGTTAGCACACCAACAGTTAGCATTTGTCTTGTAACAAAATATCTGACGCTGAGGTGTACACCTGCAAAACTAGCCAGTAAAGCTAGCATGCTAACAAGTAGCATTCATTATGTAACAAAATATTTGACTTTGATGTGTAGACAGTTAAAATTTTCTAACAAGTAGCATTCGTCACGTAAGAAACTATTTGACACTGAGCTGTACACCAGCAAAATTAGCCAGTAAAGCTAGCCTACTCACGTTAGCACACCAACAGTTAGCATTCGTCAAGTAAGAAAATATTTGACGCTGAGGTGTACACCTGCAAAACTAGCCAGTAAAGCTAGCATGCTAACAAGTAGCATTCATTATGAAACAAAATATTTCACTTTGATGTGTAGACAGTTCAAATTTGCTAACAAGTAGCATTCGTCACGTAAGAAACTATTTGACACTGAGCTGTATACCAGCAAAATTAGCGGAAAAAGCTAGCCTACTCGCGTTAGCACACCAACAGTTAGCATTTGTCTTGTAACAAAATATCTGACGCTGAGGTGTACACCTGCAAAACTAGCCAGTAAAGCTAGCATGCTAACAAGTAGCATTCATTATGTAACAAAATATTTCACTTTGATGTGTAGACCGTTAAAATTTGCTAACAAGTAGCATTCGTCACGTAAGAAACTATTTGACACTGAGCTGTACACAAGCAAAATTAGCCAGTAAAGCTAGCCTACTCGCGTTAGCACACCAACAGTTAGCATTCGTCAAGTAAGAAAATATTTGACGCTGAGGTGTACACCTGCAAAACTAGCCAGTAAAGCTAGCATGCTAACAAGTAGCATTCATTATGTAACAAAATATTTCACTTTGATGTGTAGACAGTTAAAATTTGCTAACAAGTAGCATTCGTCACGTAAGAAAATATTTGACACTGAGCTGTATACAAGCAAAATTAGCGGAAAAAGCTAGCCTACTCGCGTTAGCACACCAACAGTTAGCATTTGTCTTGTAACAAAATATCTGACGCTGAGGTGTACACCTGCAAAACTAGCCAGTAAAGCTAGCATGCTAACAAGTAGCATTCATTATGTAACAAAATATTTCACTTTGATGTGTAGACAGTTAAAATTTGCTAACAAGTAGCATTCGTCACGTAAGAAACTATTTGACACTGAGCTGTATACCAGCAAAATTAGCGGAAAAGGCTAGCCTACTCGCGTTAGCACACCAACAGTTAGCATTTGTCTTGTAACAAAATATCTGACGCTGAGGTGTAAACCTGCAAAACTAGCCAGTAAAGCTAGCATGCTAACAAGTAGCATTCATTATGTAGCAAAATATTTCACTTTGATGTGTAGACAGTTAAAATTTGCTAACAAGTAGCATTCGTCACGTAAGAAAATATTTGACACTGAGCTGTATACCAGCAAAATTAGCCAGTAAAGCTAGCCTACTCGCGTTAGCACACTAACAGTTAGCATTTGTCTTGTAACAAAATATTTGACTTTGATGTGTAGACAGTTAAAATTGTCTAACAAGTAGCATTCGTCACGTAGGAAAATATTTGCTCTACACCAGCAAAATTAGCCGAAAAAGCTAGCCTACTCGCGTTAGCACACCAACAGTTAGCATTTGTCTTGTAACAAAATATTTGACACTGAGGTGTATACCAGCAAAATTAGCTGAAAAAGCTAGCCTACTCACGTTAGCACACCAACAGTTAGCATTCGTCTTGTAACAAAATATTTGACGCTGAGGTGTACACCTGCAAAATTAGCCAGTAAAGCTAGCATGCTAACAAGTAGCATTCATTACGTAACAAAACATTTGACTTTTACAGTTAAAATTTGCTAACAAGTAGCATTCGTCACGTAAGAAAATATTTGACGCTATACCAGCAAAATTAGCTGAAAAAGCTAGCCTACTTGCGTTAGCACACCAACAGTTAGCATTTGTCTTGTAACAAAATATTTGACTTTGATGTGTAGACAGTTAAAATGTTCTAACAAGTAGCATTCGTCACGTAAGAAAATATTTGCTCTACACCAGCAAAATTAGCCGAAAAAGCTAGCCTACTTGCGTTAGCACACCAACAGTTAGCATTTGTCTTGTAACAAAATATTTGACACTGAGCTGTATACCAGCAAAATTAGCTGAAAAAGCTATCCTACTCACGTTAGCACACCAACAGTTAGCATTCGTCTTGTAACAAAATATTTCACGCTGAGGTGTACACCTGCAAAATTAGCCAGTAAAGCTAGCATGCTAACAAGTAGCATTCATTACGTAACAAAACATTTGACTTTTACAGTTAAAATTTGCTAACAAGTAGCATTCGTCACGTAAGAAAATATTTGACGCTATACCAGCAAAATTAGCTGAAAAAGCTAGCCTACTTGCGTTAGCACACCAACAGTTAGCATTTGTCTTGTAACAAAATATTTGACACTGAGCTGTATACCAGCAAAATTAGCTGAAAAAGCTAGCCTACTCACGTTAGCACACCAACAGTTAGCATTCGTCTTGTAACAAAATATTTGACGCTGAGGTGTACACCTGCAAAATTAGCCAGTAAAGCTAGCATGCTAACAAGTAGCATTCATTACGTAACAAAACATTTGACTTTTACAGTTAAAATTTGCTAACAAGTAGCATTCGTCACGTAAGAAAATATTTGACGCTATACCAGCAAAATTAGCTGAAAAAGCTAGCCTACTTGCGTTAGCACACCAACAGTTAGCATTTGTCTTGTAACAAAATATTTGACTTTGATGTGTAGACAGTTAAAATGTTCTAACAAGTAGCATTCGTCACGTAAGAAAATATTTGCTCTACACCAGCAAAATTAGCCGAAAAAGCTAGCCTACTCGCGTTAGTACACCAACAGTTAGCATTTGTCTTGTAACAAAATATTTGACACTGAGCTGTATACCAGCAAAATTAGCTGAAAAAGCTATCCTACTCACGTTAGCACACCAACAGTTAGCATTTGTGTTGTAACAAAATATTTGACGCTGAGGTGTACACCTGCAAAATTAGCCAGTAAAGCTAGCATGCTAACAAGTAGCATTCATTACGTAACAAAACATTTGACTTTTACAGTTAAAATTTGCTAACAAGTAGCATTCGTCACGTAAGAAAATATTTGACGCTATACCAGCAAAATTAGCTGAAAAAGCTAGCCTACTTGCGTTAGCACACCAACAGTTAGCATTTGTCTTGTAACAAAATATTTGACTTTGATGTGTAGACAGTTAAAATGTTCTAACAAGTAGCATTCGTCACGTAAGAAAATATTTGCTCTACACCAGCAAAATTAGCCGAAAAAGCTAGCCTACTTGCGTTAGCACACCAACAGTTAGCATTTGTCTTGTAACAAAATATTTGACACTGAGCTGTATACCAGCAAAATTAGCTGAAAAAGCTATCCTACTCACGTTAGCACACCAACAGTTAGCATTCGTCTTGTAACAAAATATTTCACGCTGAGGTGTACACCTGCAAAATTAGCCAGTAAAGCTAGCATGCTAACAAGTAGCATTCATTACGTAACAAAACATTTGACTTTTACAGTTAAAATTTGCTAACAAGTAGCATTCGTCACGTAAGAAAATATTTGACGCTATACCAGCAAAATTAGCTGAAAAAGCTAGCCTACTTGCGTTAGCACACCAACAGTTAGCATTTGTCTTGCAACAAAATATTTCACGCTGAGGTGTACACCTGCAAAATGTACGTTAAAAAAAAAAAAAAAAAACGTATGCTAATATTACAATGCTAACAAAAGTAGCTACGGGCTACAGGACCTGCTTTTGAAAAATGAACCTACAAGGTGAATCCAATTACAAATTAAAGCTGCAAGCAGCGATCGACGGGACCGACTTTGAGGGCTCATGAAATCCAAACCGGAGCAGTAATTAAAACTCTTTCATCAACTTTTAATCAGAAGGGTTCAACCTCTCTCCTGTGCTAGTTTGAAGCCGACACGACAAACGCGCTCAGAGGAGATAATGTTTGAAAAAAGGTGACTGTTTTACCACAACTTTTGTTTTGAAGGGGGAATTGCAAACTTCCTGTTGATTTTGATTTTTGCTGGGGGTTGTCAGTGTATGAAATGTAGGTCTAAGTGAGACCTACATGGAGGTTTTTGTTTCACGTCTCTACGACATTGGGAGTTACAGGCAGTTTTGTCTGTGTTTTCTTCCTAGGGGGCGCTAGAGCGCAATTTTGAGTTTTGATTAGATCGCAATTTTGGCCAGTCATGATGTGTTTCAAATTACAGCTCAAAGAGGCGGCGGTATAATAATAAAATGCTAGAAATACAATAGGGTCCTCTGTCCCAAAGGGACTCGGTCCCTAATAATAATAATTGTAATATGTATATATTTCTATATTGTATACGTCCATCCATCCATTTCCTACCGCTTGTCCCTTTCGGGGTTGTAAAAATATAAATATTTTTCCATTAAAAAAAAAAGTTTCTTTTAAAAAGTCATTTTCTAGTCCAGTTAAAAAAGTAATCGGTTTTACAAAGAACCGGTCCAAAACCTCCGTTCGTTCGCGAACGTCACGTAAGAAAATATTTGACGCTATACCAGCAAAATTAGCCGAAAAAGCTAGCCTACTTGCGTTAGCACACCAACAGTTAGCATTTGTCTTGCAACAAAATATTTCACGCTGAGGTGTACATCTACAAAATTTACGTAAAAAAACAAAAAAACGTATGCTAATATTACTCTATTTAGTCCTAAACGTATGCTAATATTACAATGCTAACGAAAGTAGCTACGGGACCTGCTTTTGAAAAATGAACCTACAAGGTGAATCCAATTACAATTACAATTACAATTACAAATTAAAGCTGCAAGCAGCGATCGACGGGACCGACTTTGAAGGCTCATGAAATCCAAACCGGAGCAGTAATTAAAACTCTTTCATCAACTTTTAATCAGAAGGCTTCAACCTCTCTCCTGTGCTAATTTGAAGCCGACACGACAAACGCGCTCAGAGGAGATAACGTTTGAAAAAAGGTGACTGTTTTACCACAACTTTTGTTTTGAAGGGGGAATTGCAAACTTCCTGTTGATTTTGATTTTTGCTGGGGGTTGTCAGTGTATGAAATGTAGGTCTAAGTGAGACCTACATAGAGGGTTTTTTTTTCACGTCTCTACGACATTGGGAGTTACAGGCAGTTTTGTCTGTGTTTTCTTCCTAGGGGGCGCTAGAGCGCAGTTTTGGGGTTTGGTTTTTTGATTAGATCGCAATTTTGGCCAGTCTTGATGTGTTTCAAATTACAGCTCAAAGATGCGGCGGTATGATAAATAAAATGCTAGAAAGGGACTCGGTCCCTAATAATAATAATTGTAATATGTATATATTTCTATATTGTATACGTCCATTCATCCATTTTCTACCGCTTGTCCCTTTCGGGGTTGTAAAAATATAAATATTTTTCCATTAAAAAAAAAAAAAAAAAAAGTTTCTTTTAAAAAGTCATTTTCTAGTCCAGTTAAAAAAGTCATCGGTTTTTACAAAGAACCGGTCCAAAACCTCCGTTCGTTCGCGAACGTCCCATCCCTCGCGTCTTCGCACAGCTGTTTCTCATCATTACATCGCAATCATCGAAAACTCGGCGTGGAAATGTGAAAGCACGCGAAATAAGGAAACGTTTTTGGCTCTTTTTTTGTTGTTGTTGTTGTTGTTGTTGCTGTCGTTGCTGTCGTTGTTGTTTTTAGCATGCGTCGGCGTGCCGAGCAGGTGTGCCTAATGAAGTGTCCTGCTGGTGTCACCGTGACTGTGGAAGTGTGCGTGGGGGATATTTATATTTACCATCGTGACGGGCAGCTGCGGTCCGAGGACTTGCAGAAGAGCTCCGCGAGTTGTTGCGGACGTCAGACTCTCGCTCATCTCCGGTCTTCCTCCTCCGTGCGCGCTCCGCCACACAGCAGCAACAACAACAACAAAAAAGTCCCCGACTAATGATTGAATAAATGTGTTGTTGAGTGGCGTGGATGTTTGTAGCCGCGTGTTATAATCTGCTTAAAAAGTGATGCGAGGACAAAAGGTGCAGCCAGGCAGGGAGTCGTGCTCGCTGCTGCTTGCTGCTGCCCTTTTTGCACCTTTTCTTTCAAGGGGGAGGGTGTGACGTCACTGCAGATGTGCTCTCTTTAAAAAAAAAAGGAAAAAAAAGAAGTCATCTGTGCGCATGTGCTTGACTGAAATGACACTTAGATAAAAAAGGAGCATTAATGTATTTAATAAGAGGATGAATGCTGTATTAATTGTTACTTTGCAGGGAAGGAAGGACGCGTGTTGGATGAAAAGGATCATTTTTGGATACTTTCTCCCCGCAGACTTGTGGACACGCCGCTCATTAAGTGCGGAATCTCCATCACTTTGTCAAAAAAGTGGCTTCATTTGCCTGTGGGCTCTTTGTGTGGACGGCAGTGACACCATGCGGTTGGTTGTGGAACTGCAGGAAGTTTTTTTTTATTTTTTTTATTTTTTTTACACTGAATCTTTATGTACCTGCCTTTTTAGTACATCAAATATCCATCCATCCATCCATCTTCTTCCGCTTATCCGAGGTCGGGTCGCGGGGGCAGCAGCTTAAGCAGGGAAGCCCAGACTTCCCTCTCCCCAGCCACTTCGTCCAGCTCCTCCCGGGGGATCCCGAGGCGTTTCCAGGCCAGCCGGGAGACATAGTCTTCCCAGCGTGTCCTGGGTCTTCCCCGTGGCCTCCTACCGGTCGGACGTGCCCGAAACACCTTCCTAGGGAGGCGTTCGGGTGGCATCCTGACCAGATGCCCGAACCACCTCATCTGGCTCCTCTCTCCAGGGGTGACGAGGCTGCCTACAGAGAGGAGGTCCTGAAGCTGACGGCCTGGTCTTCGGAGAACAACCTCGCTCTCAACACCAGCAAGACCAGAGAGATCATCGTCGACTTCAGGAGGAGCAGCACCGACCCTGCCCCCCTCTACATCAACGGCGAGCGTGTAGAGAGGGTCCACACCTTCAGGTACCTTGGAGTCCACATCTCTAATGACTTCTCCTGGACAGTCAACACCACATCAATCATCAAGAAGGCTCAGCAGCGGCTACACTTCCTTAGAGTCCTCGGGAAGTACAACCTGAAGCCTGACCTGCTGCTGACCTTCTACCGCTCGTCCATCGAGAGCCTGCTGACCTACTGTATTACGGAATGGTACGGCAGCTGCACTGCAGCAGACAGGGAGAGGCTGCAAAGAGTGGTCAAGACGGCTCAGAAGATCATCGGCCGCCCTCTCCCCTCTCTGACGGACATCTACACCTCCCGCTGCCTCAACAGAGCCAGTGCCATCATCAAGGACAGCACCCACCCTGGCTCTGACCTGTTCCACCTGCTGCCCTCTGGGAAGCGCTACAGGTGCATTAAAACCAAAACAAACAGGCTAAAGAACAGCTTCTTCCCCAGGGCCATAACCATCCTGAACGGACTGCCCCATTGTCCCTCATAACTGCCTTCTCTTCGGTGCAATAACCCATTCCACCAACCACCCTGTTTTTGTTTTGTTTTTTCATGTATATATTCATTTCACACCATATTCATTGCACTTCTACATTTTTTATATTTTTATATATTTGCACATTGTTTTTCTAGCATGCACACATCGCACTGTATGGAATGGCCTCAATCTCGTTACCTTGCGTAATGACAATAAAGCTGATTCTGATTCTGATTCTGATTCTGATGTGGAGGAGCAGCGGCTTTACTTTGAGCTCCCCCCGAATGACAGAGCTTCTCACCCTATCTCTAAGGGAGAGTCCCGCCACCCGGCGGAGGAAACTCATTTCGGCCGCTTGTACCCGTGATCTTGTCCTTTCGGTCATGACCCAAAGCTCATGACCATAGGTGAGGATGGGAACGTACAGTAGATCGACCGGTAAATCGAGAGCTTTGCCTTCCGGCTCAGCTCCTTCTTCACCACAACGGATCGATACAGCGTCCGCATTACTGAAGACGCCGCACCGATCCGCCTGTCGATCTCACCATCCACTCTTCCCTCACTCGTGAACAAGACTACATCAAATATTTTAAATTAATAAAAAATTGCGAGAGCAAAATGCGCGTGGTTAAAATTCAGTGTAAGAAAAGTACGCCGACAATTTAATTGAATAAATAAATGTTAAACATTTCAAAATACAGGGTTTTAAAATACTGTATGTAAAAAAAATATGCTGACAATTTAATAGAATAAAAAAATAAAATTGTTAAAAAAAATATTCTAAATACAGGGTTTAAAATGAATGTATGTAAAAAATTTAGTGTAAAAAAATATGCTGAGAATTTAATAGAATAACAAATTTGGGACAAAAAAAATTGTGGGTTTAAAAATTATGTTTATTAAAAAGTGTAAAAAATAAATTACGCTGACAATTTAATTGAATAAAACTTGTGAGCCAAAAAATGTTTTTAAAAATTCAGTTTGTTAAAATAGTTTGGTTTTTTTTTTAAATAAAGTGTAAAAATTCAGAGAATAAAAAAATCAGTGTGGAAATTTTATAAAATTGACTTTGTTAAAATACAGTATTTTAAAATTCAGTGTAAAATAAATGATGATAATTGACCAAAGAAATGGGTTAACAATGTCAAAATAGAGGGTTTTAAAATTATGTATGTAAAAATTCAGTGGAAAAAAAAATATGCTGACAATTTAATAGAATAAAAAATTTGGGACAAAAAAAATTGTGGGTTTAAAAATTCTGTTTATTAAAAAGTGTAAAAAAATAAATTACACTGACAATTTAATTGAATAAAACTTGTGAGCCAAAAAATGTTTTTAAAAATTCAGTTTGTTAAAATAGTTTTTTTTTTTAAAATAAAGTATAAAAATTCAGAGAATAAAAAAATCAGTGTGGAAATGTTATACAATTGACTTTGTTAAAATACAGTATTTTAAAATTCAGTGTAAAATAAATGATGATAATTGACCAAAGAAATGGGTTAACAATGTCAAAATACAGGGTTTTAAAATGATGTATGTAAAAATTCAGTGAAAAAAAAAAAATGCTAACAATTTAATAGAATAAAAAATTTGTGGGTTTAAAAATTCTGTTTATTAAAATACAGTGTGTAAAAATAGTATAAAAATTCAGTGTAAAAAAAAATTACGCTGACAATTTAATTGAATACAACTTGTGAGCCAAAAAATGTGTTTCAGTTTGATAAAAAAATAATAATAATAAAAAAAAAATAAAAAATAAAAAAAAAAAATAAAAAAATATATATAATATATATATATATATATATATATATATATAAATAAAGTGTAACATTCTAAATACAGTTTAAAATTACTGTATGTAAAAATTCAGTGTAAAATATATGCTGACAATTTAATAGAATAAAAAAAATTGGTAGAAAAAATGTGAAAAAATTCTGTTTATTACAGTGTTTTAAAATACAGCGTGTAAAAAAATAGTATAAAAATTCAGTGTAAAAAAAATGTATGCTAACAATTTAATTGAATAAAAAATCTGTGAGCAAAATTTGTGTTTAAAAATCCGTTTTGTTGAAATAGTGTTTTAAAATTGTGTAAAAATGTAATTCCAGTGTAAAAAAAAACAACGCTTACAATTTAAATTAATAAAACTTGTGAGCCAAAAAATGTGTTAAAATAGGTTTGTTTTGTTTGTTTTTTCGAATAAAGTGTAAAAATTCAGAGGATAAAAAAAAAATCAGTGTGGAATTTTTTTTGTTGACAATTTAATTGAATAAAACATTGAGAGCAAACCTTTTTAAATAAAATTGACTTTGTTAAAATAAAGTATTTTGAAATTTAGTGTAAAATAAATGATGCTGGCAATTTAATTGAACAAATAAATGGGTTAAAAATGTCAAAATACATGGTTTTAAAATGATGTATGTAAAAATTCAGTGTAAAAAAATATGCTGACAATTTATTAGAATAAAAAAATGTGTTAAAAAATTCAAAATACAGGGCTTAAAATTACTGTATGTAAACATTTAGTGTAAAAATAAAATAAAACATTTGGCAGCAAAAATGTGTGGGTTTAAAAATTCTCTTTATTAAAATACAGTGTGTAAAGATAGTAAAAAATTCAGAGGATAAAAAAAATCATTGTGGACATTTTATAAAATTGACTTTGTTAAAATACAGTATTTTAAAATTCAGTGTAAAATAAATGATGCTGACAATTTAATTGAATAAAGAAATGGGTTCAAAATGTCAAAATACAGCGTTTTAAAATTACTGCATGTAAAAATTCAGTGTAAAAAATATGCTGACAATTTAATAGAATAAAAGATTTGGGAGAAACAATTTGTGGGTTTAAACATTTTGTTTATCAAAATACAGTGTGTAAAAACAGTATAAAAGTTCAGTGTAAAAAAAATTACGCTGACAATTTAATTGAATAAAACTTGTGCGCCAAAAAATGTGTTTAAAAATTCAGTTTGTTAAAATAGTTTGGGTTTTATAAATAAAGTGTAAAAATTCAGAAGATAAAAAAATCTGTGTGGAAATGTTATTTAAATGTATTTTAAAATTCAGTGTAAAATAAATGATGCTGAAAATTTAATTGAATAAAGAAATGGGCTCAAAATGTCAAAATAGAGGGTTTTTAAATGACTGTATGTAAAAATTCAGTGTAAAAATGATGCTGACAATTTAATAGAATAAAAGATTTGGGAGCAAACTTTACAGGTTTAAAAATTATGTTTATTAAAATACAGTCTTTTAAAATACAGCATGCAAAAAATAGTAACTTAACGCTATATTCAAAATATTTTTTATTTTTTTCATTTCAACCTAAAAAATATGGATGTTGATATTTGGTGAGACATTACTGTTAGCATGCTAACATTGTCAGCTAGCAAATATGTGTTTAAAACGTAAAAATCTTGGATTTTGGTAACATTCAAATGATGCTAATTTATCTGTTATCATGTTAATGTTAGCATGCTAACATGTTTTCCTCATATTTTAGCTACTTTTGTTCATTTGAACCTAAAAAATATGGATGTTGATACTTGGCTAGACGTTATCATTAGCATGCTAACATTTTCTGCTAGCAATTCAGCTAATTGTGTACATCTTTCAACCTAAAAATCTTTTATTTTGATACTTGGCGCTATATTAAAAATGTTTTCTTTTTTTCATTTGAACCTAAAAAATAGGGATGTTGACACTTAGCTTGACGTTACCATTAGCATGCTAACATTTTCTGCTAGTAATTCAGCTAAGTGTGTATATCGATCAACCTAAAATTATTTTATTTTGATACTTGCACTATATTAAAAATATTTTTCATTTTTTTCATTTCAACAAAAAAAATATGGATGTTGATACTTGGCGAGACGTTATTGTTAGCATGCTAACATTTTCAGCTAGCAATTTAGCTAATTAAGTGTATGTTTAAACCTAAAAATCTTGGATTTTGGAAACATTCCAATGATGCTAATGTATCTGTTATCATGCTAATGTTAGCATGCTAACATTTTTTCCTCATATTTTAGCTACTTTTGTTCATTTGAACCTAAAAAATATGGATGTTGATACTTGGCTAGACGTTATCATTAGCATGCTAACATTTTCTGCTAGCAATTCAGCTAATTGTGTATATCTTTCAACCTAAAAATCTTTTATTTTGATACTTGGCGCTATATTAAAAATGTTTCCTTTTTTTCATTTGAACCAAAAAAATTTATGGATGTTGATACTTGGCGAGACGTTACTGTTAGCATGCTAACATTTTCTGCTAGTAATTCAGCTAAGTGTGTATATCTATCAACCTAAAATTATTTTATTTTGATACTTGCACTATATTAAAAATA
The DNA here is from genome assembly GCF_033978685.3 of Nerophis lumbriciformis. NCBI lineage: Eukaryota > Metazoa > Chordata > Actinopteri > Syngnathiformes > Syngnathidae > Nerophis > Nerophis lumbriciformis. Next base: position 52,601,809 of record NC_084558.2, on the reverse strand, counting down.
TTTTTCATTTTTTTCATTTCAACAAAAAAAATATGGATGTTGATACTTGGCGAGACGTTATTGTTAGCATGCTAACATTTTCAGCTAGCAATTTAGCTAATTAAGTGTATGTTTAAACCTAAAAATCTTGGATTTTGGAAACATTCCAATGATGCTAATGTATCTGTTATCATGCTAATGTTAGCATGCTAACATTTTTTCCTCATATTTTAGCTACTTTTGTTCATTTGAACCTAAAAAATAGGGATGTTGATACTTGGCTAGACGTTATCATTAGCATGCTAACATTTTCTGCTAGCAATTCAGCTAATTGTGTATATCTTTCAACCTAAAAATCTTTTATTTTGATACTTGGCGCTATATTAAAAATGTTTCCTTTTTTTTCATTTGAACCAAAAAAATGTATGGATGTTGATACTTTGGCGAGACGTTATTGTTAGCATGCTAACATTTTCAGCTAACAATTTAGCTAATTAAGTGTATGTTTAAACCTAAAAATCTTGGATTTTGGAAACATTCCAATGATGCTAATGTATCTGTTATCATGCTAATGTTAGCATGCTAACATTTTTTTCCTCATATTTTAGCTACTTTTGTTCATTTGAACCTAAAAAATAGGGATGTTGATACTTGGCTAGACGTTATCATTAGCATGCTAACATTTTCTGCTAGCAATTCAGCTAATTGTGTATATCTTTCAACCTAAAAATATTTTATTTTGATACTTGGCGCTATCTTAAAAATGTTTCCTTTTTTTCATTGGAACCAAAAAAATGTATGGATGTTGATACTTGGCGAGACGTTACTGTTAGCATGCTAACATTTTCACCTAGCAATTCGGCTAATGGGTATATGTTTAAACCTAAAAATCTTGGATTTTGGTAACATTCAAATGATGCTAATTTATCTGTAGCATGCTAATGTTAGCATGCTAACATGTTTTCCTCATATTTTAGCTACTTTTACTCATTTGAACCTAAAAAATATGGATGTTGATTCTTGGCTAAACGCTACCATCAGCATGCTAACATTTTCTGCTAGCAATTCAGCTAATTGTGTAAATCTTTCAACCTAAAAATCTTTTATTTTGATACTTGGCGCTATATTAAAAATGTTTCCTTTTTTTCATTTGAACCAAAAAAATATGGATGTTGACACTTAGCTTGACGTTACCATTAGCATGCTAACATTTTCTGCTAGTAATTCAGCTAAGTGTGTATATCTATCAACCTAAAATTATTTTATTTTGATACTTGCACTATATTAAAAATATTTTTCATTTTTTTCATTTCAACAAAAAAAATATGGATGTTGATACTTGGCGAGACGTTATTGTTAGCATGCTAACATTTTCAGCTAGCAATTTAGCTAATTAAGTGTATGTTTAAACCTAAAAATCTTGGATTTTGGAAACATTCCAATGATGCTAATGTATCTGTTATCATGCTAATGTTAGCATGCTAACATGTTTTCCTCATATTTTAGCTACTTTTATTCATTTGAACCTAAAAAATAGGGATGTTGATACTTGGCTAGACGTTATCATTAGCATGCTAACATTTTCTGCTAGCAATTCAGCTAATTGTGTATATCTTTCAACCTAAAAATCTTTTATTTTGATACTTGGCGCTATCTTAAAAATGTTTCCTTTTTTTCATTGGAACCAAAAAAATGTATGGATGTTGATACTTGGCGAGACGTTACTGTTAGCATGCTAACATTTTCACCTAGCAATTCGGCTAATGGGTATATGTTTAAACCTAAAAACCTTGGATTTTGGTAACATTCAAATGATGGTAATGTATCTGTAGCATGCTAATGTTAGCATGCTAACATGTTTTCTTCATATTTTAGCTACTTTTATTCATTTGAACCTAAAAAATATGGATGTTGATTCTTGGCTAGATGCTACCATCAGCATGCTAACATTTTCTGCTAGCAATTCAGCTAATTGTGTATATCTTTCAACCTAAAAATCTTTTATTTTGATACTTGACGCTATATCAAAAATATTTTCTTTTTTTCATTTGAACCTAAAAAATAGGGATGTTGACACTTAGCTTGACGTTACCATTAGCATGCTAACATTTTCTGCTAGTAATTCAGCTAATTGTGTATATCTATCAACCTAAAATTATTTTATTTTGATACTTGCACTATATTAAAAATATTTTTCATTTTTTTCATTTCAACAAAAAAAATATGGATGTTGATACTTGGCGAGACGTTATTGTTAGCATGCTAACATTTTCAGCTAGCAATTTAGCTAATTAAGTGTATGTTTAAACCTAAAAATCTTGGACTTTGGAAACATTCCAATGATGCTAATGCATCTGTTATCATGCTAATGTTAGCATGCTAACATGTTTTCCTCATATTTTAGCTACTTTTATTCATTTGAACCTAAAAAATAGGGATGTTGATACTTGGCTAGACATTACTGTTAGCATGCTAACATTTTCAGCTAGCAAATCGAGTTAATTACGGATATAGCTTTAAACCTAAAAACTTGGATTTGAATACTTGGCACCAATGCTAATTAATCTGTTATCATGAAAATTAATCTGTTAGCATGCTAACATGTTATCTTCAAATTTTATTCATTTGAACCTAAAAAATAAATAGGGATGTTGATACTTGGCGAGACGTTACTGTTAGCATGCTAACATTTTCAGCTAGCAAATTGAGTTAATTACGGATATAGCTTTAAACCTAAAAACTTGGATTTGAATACTTGGCACCAATGCTAATTAATCTGTTATCATGAAAATTAATCTGTTAGCATGCTAACATGTTATCTTCAAATTGTATTCATTTGAACCTAAAAAATAAATAGGGATGTTGATACTTGGCGAGATGTTACCGTTAGCATGCTAACATTTTCTGCTAGCGATTTAGCTAATTATGTGTATTTCTTTAAACCTAAAAATCTTAGAAGTATGCTGATTTATCTGTTAGCATGCTAACATGTTATCTTCAAATTTTATTCATTTGAACCTAAAAAAAAAATAGGGATGTTGATACTTAGCGAGATGTTATCGTTAGCATGCTAACATTTTCTGCTAGCAATTTAGCTAAGTATGTTGTACGGGTATATCTTTAAACCTAAAAATCTTGGATTGTAAAACTTGGTGCCATATTAGAAGTATGCTAATGTTTCTGTTATCATGCTAATGTTCGCCTGCTAACATTTTATCTTTATATTGTAGCCAATGTTACTCATTTGAACCTAAATAAATATGGATGTTGATACTTGGCGAGACATTAGCATTAGCATGCTAAAATTTTCTGCTAGCAATTTAGCTAATTATGTGTATATCTTTTAACCTTAAAATTTGGGATTTTGATACTTGGCGCCATATTAGAAGTACGCTCATTTCTCTGCTAACATTAGCATGCTATTTTACCTATTTTAGCAATTTAGCTAATTATGTGTATATCTTTTAACCTAAAAAAAAGTATGCTAATGTATCGGTTATCATGCTAATGTTAGCATGCTAACATATTATTTTCATATTTTAGCTAATGTTACTCATTTCAACCTAAATAAATATGGATGTTGATACTTGGCAAGACATTAGCATTAGCATGCTAAAATTTTCTGCTAGCAATTTAGCTAATTATGTGTATACCTTTTAACCTTAAAATTTTGGATTTTGATACTTGGCACCATATTAGAAGTACGCTCATTTCTCTGCTAACATTAGCATGCTATTTTACCTATTTTAGCAATTTAGCTAATTATGTGTGTATCTTTTAACCTAAAAAAAAGTATGCTAATGTATCGGTTATCATGCTAATGTTAGCATGCTAATATATTATTTTCATATTTTAGCTAATGTTACTCATTTCAACCTAAATAAATATGGATGTTGATACTTGGCAAGACATTAGCATTAGCATGCTGAAATTTTCTGCTAGCAATTTAGCTAATTATGTGTATATCTTTTAACCTTAAAATTTTGGATTTTGATACTTGGCGCCATATTAGAAGTACGCTCATTTCTCTGCTAACATTAGCATGCTATTTTACCTATTTAGCTAATTATGTGTATATCTTTTAACCTAAAAAAAGTATGCTAATGTACCGGTTATCATGCTAATGTTAGCATGCTAATATATTATTTTCATATTTTAGCTAATGTTACTCATTTCAACCTAAATAAATATGGATGTTGATACTTGGCAAGACATTAGCATTAGCATGCTAAAATTTTCTGCTAGCAATTTAGCTAATTATGTGTATATCTTTTAACCTTAAAATTTTGGATTTTGATACTTGGCGCCATATTAGAAGTACGCTCATTTCTCTGCTAACATTAGCATGCTATTTTACCTATTTTAGCAATTTAGCTAATTTTGTGTATATCTTTTAACCTAAAAAAAAGTATGCTAATGTATCGGTTATCATGCTAATGTTAGCATGCTAATATATTATTTTCATATTTTAGCTAATGTTACTCATTTCAACCTAAATAAATATGGATGTTGATACTTGGCAAGACATTAGCATTAGCAGGCTAAAATTTTCTGCTAGCAATTTAGCTAATTATGTGTACATCTTTTAACCTTAAAATTTTGGATTTTGATACTTGGCGCCATATTAGAAGTACGCTCATTTCTCTGCTAACATTAGCATGCTATTTTACCTATTTTAGCAATTTAGCTAATTATGTGTATATCTTTTAACCTAAAAAAAAGTATGCTAATGTATCGGTTATCATGCTAATGTTAGCATGCTAATATATTATTTTCATATTTTAGCTAATGTTACTCATTTCAACCTAAATAAATATGGATGTTGATACTTGGCAAGACATTAGCATTAGCATGCTAAAATTTTCTGCTAGCAATTTAGCTAATTATGTGTACATCTTTTAACCTTAAAATTTTGGATTTTGATACTTGGCGCCATATTAGAAGTACGCTCATTTCTCTGCTAACATTAGCATGCTATTTTACCTATTTTAGCAATTTAGCTAATTATGTGTATATCTTTTAACCTAAAAAAAAGTATGCTAATGTATCGGTTATCATGCTAATGTTAGCATGCTAATATATTATTTTCATATTTTAGCTAATGTTACTCATTTCAACCTAAATAAATATGGATGTTGATACTTGGCAAGACATTAGCATTAGCATGCTAAAATTTTCTGCTAGCAATTTAGCTAATTATGTGTATATCTTTTAACCTTAAAATTTTGGATTTTGATACTTGGCGCCATATTAGAAGTATGCTCATTTCTCTGCTAACATTAGCATGCTATTTTACCTATTTAGCTAATTATGTGTATATCTTTTAACCTAAAAAAAGTATGCTAATGTACCTGTTATCATGCTAATGTTAGCATGCTAGTATATTATTTTCATATTTTAGCTAATGTTACTCATTTCAACCTAAATAAATATGGATGTTGATACTTGGCAAGACATTAGCATTAGCATGCTAAAATTTTCTGCTAGCAATTTAGCTAATTATGTGTATATCTTTTAACCTTAAAATTTTGGATTTTGATACTTGGCGCCATATTAGAAGTACGCTCATTTCTCTGCTAACATTAGCATGCTATTTTACCTATTTTAACAATTTAGCTAATTATGTGTACATCTTTTAACCTAAAAAAAAGTATGCTAATGTATCGGTTATCATGCTAATGTTAGCATGCTAATATATTATTTTCATATTTTAGCTAATGTTACTCATTTCAACCTAAATAAATATGGATGTTGATACTTGGCAAGACATTAGCATTAGCATGCAAAAATTTTCTGCTAGCAATTTAGCTAATTATGTGTATATCTTTTAACCTTAAAATTTTGGATTTTGATACTTGGCGCCATATTAGAAGTACGCTCATTTCTCTGCTAACATTAGCATGCTATTTTACCTATTTTAACAATTTAGCTAATTATGTGTATATCTTTTAACCTAAAAAAAAGTATGCTAATGTATCGGTTATCATGCCAATGTTAGCATGCTAATATATTATTTTCATATTTTAGCTAATGTTACTCATTTCAACCTAAATAAATATGGATGTTGATACTTGGCAAGACATTAGCATTAGCATGCTGAAATTTTCTGCTAGCAATTTAGCTAATTATGTGTATATCTTTTAACCTTAAAATTTTGGATTTTGATACTTGGCGCCATATTAGAAGTACGCTCATTTCTCTGCTAACATTAGCATGCTATTTTACCTATTTTAGCAATTTAGCTAATTATGTGTATATCTTTTAACCTAAAAAAAGTATGCTAATGTATCTGTTATCATGCTAATGTTAGCATGCTAATATATTATTTTCATATTTTAGCTTATGTTACTCATTTCAACCTAAATAAATATGGATGTTGATACTTGGCAAGACATTAGCATTAGCATGCTAAAATTTTCTGCTAGCAATTTAGCTAAATATGTGTATATCTTTTAACCTTAAAATTTTGGATTTTGATACTTGGCGCCATATTAGAAGTACGCTCATTTCTCTGCTAACATTAGCATGCTATTTTACCTATTTTAACAATTTAGCTAATTATGTGTATATCTTTTAACCTAAAAAAAAGTATGCTAATGTATCGGTTATCATGCCAATGTTAGCATGCTAATATATTATTTTCATATTTTAGCTAATGTTACTCATTTCAACCTAAATAAATATGGATGTTGATACTTGGCAAGACATTAGCATTAGCATGCTAAAATTTTCTGCTAGCAATTTAGCTAATTATGTGTATACCTTTTAACCTTAAAATTTTGGATTTTGATACTTGGCGCCATATTAGAAGTACGCTCATTTCTCTGCTAACATTAGCATGCTATTTTACCTATTTTAGCAATTTAGCTAATTATGTGTATATCTTTTAACCTAAAAAAAAGTATGCTAATGTATCGGTTATCATGCTAATGTTAGCATGCTAATATATTATTTTCATATTTTAGCTAATGTTACTCATTTCAACCTAAATAAATATGGATGTTGATACTTGGCAAGACATTAGCATTAGCATGCAAAAATTTTCTGCTAGCAATTTAGCTAATTATGTGTATATCTTTTAACCTTAAAATTTTGGACTTTGATACTTGGCGCCATATTAGAAGTACGCTCATTTCTCTGCTAACATTAGCATGCTAATATTTTATGCTAGTATTTTACCTATTTTAGCAATTTAGCTAATTATGTGTATATCTTTTAACCTAAAAATCTTGGATTTTGATACTTGTTGCCATATCAGAAGTATGCTAATGTGTCGGTTTTCATGCTAATGTTAGCATGCTAATATATTATTTTCATATTTTAGCTAATGTTACTCATTTCAACCTAAGAAATATGGATGTTGATACTTGGCGAAATATTAAAATGATGCTAATTTTATCTGTTTTCATGCTAATATATTATTTTCATATTTTAGCTAATGTTACTCAACCTAAGAAATACGGATGTTGATACTTGGCAAGACATTAGCATTAGCATGCTAAAATTTTCTGCTAGCAATTTAGCTAATTATGTGTATGTCTTTTAACCTTAAAATTTTGGACTTTGATACTTGGCGCCATATTAGAAGTACGCTCATTTCTCTGCTAACATTAGCATGCTAATATTTTATGCTAGTATTTTACCTTTTTTGGCAATTTAGCTAATTATGTGTATATCTTTTAACCTAAAAAAAAGTATGCTAATGTATCGTTATCATGCTAATGTTAGCATGCTAATATATTATTTTCATATTTTAGCTAATGTTACTCATTTCAACCTAAATAAATATGGATGTTGATACTTGGCAAGACATTAGCATTAGCATGCTAAAATTTTCTGCTAGCAATTTAGCTAATTATGTGTATATCTTTTAACCTTAAAATTTTGGACTTTGATACTTGGCGCCATATTAGAAGTACGCTCGTGTCTCTGCTAACATTAGCATGCTATTTTACCTATTTTAGCAATTTAGCTAATTATGTGTATATCTTTTAACCTAAAAAAAAGTATGCTAATGTATCGGTTATCATGCCAATGTTAGCATGCTAATATATTATTTTCATATTTTAGCTAATGTTACTCATTTCAACCTAAATAAATATGGATGTTGATACTTGGCAAGACATTAGCATTAGCATGCTAAAATTTTCTGCTATCAATTTAGCTAATTATGTGTATATCTTTTAACCGTAAAATTTTGGATTTTGATACTTGGCGCCATATTAGAAGTACGCTCATTTCTCTGCTAACATTAGCATGCTAATATTTTATGCTAGTATTTTACCTATTTTAGCAATTTAGCTAATTATGTGTATATCTTTTAACCTAAAAATCTTGGATTTTGATACTTGTTGCCATATCAGAAGTATGCTAATGTGTCGGTTTTCATGCTAATGTTAGCATGCTAATATATTATTTTCATATTTTAGCTAATGTTACTCATTTCAACCTAAGAAATATGGATGTTGATACTTGGCGAAATATTAAAATGATGCTAATTTTATCTGTTTTCATGCTAATATATTATTTTCATATTTTAGCTAATGTTACTCAACCTAAGAAATACGGATGTTGATACTTGGCAAGACATTAGCATTAGCATGCTAAAATTTTCTGCTAGCAATTTAGCTAATTATGTGTATATCTTTTAACCTTAAAATTTTGGATTTTGATACTTGGCGCCATATTAGAAGTACGCTCATTTCTCTGCTAACATTAGCATGCTAATATTTTATGCTAGTATTTTACCTATTTTAGCTAATTATGTGTATATCTTTTAACCTAAAAATCTTGGATTTTGATACTTGTTGCCATATCAGAAGTATGCTAATGTGTCGGTTTTCATGCTAATGTTAGCATGCTAATATATTATTTTCATATTTTAGCTAATGTTACTCATTTCAACCTAAGAAATATGGATGTTGATACTTGGCGAAATATTAAAATGATGCTAATTTTATCTGTTTTCATGCTAATATATTATTTTCATATTTTAGCTAATGTTACTCAACCTAAGAAATATGGATGTTGATACTTGGCAAGACATTAGCATTAGCATGCTAAAATTTTCTGCTAGCAATTTAGCTAATTATGTGTATATCTTTTAACCTTAAAATTTTGGACTTTGATACTTGGCGCCATATTAGAAGTACGCTCATTTCTCTGCTAACATTAGCATGCTAATATTTTATGCTAGTATTTTACCTATTTTAGCAATTTAGCTAATTATGTGTATATCTTTTAACCTAAAAATCTTGGATTTTGATACTTGTTGCCATATCAGAAGTATGCTAATGTGTCGGTTTTCATGCTAATGTTAGCATGCTAATATATTATTTTCATATTTTAGCTAATGTTACTCATTTCAACCTAAGAAATATGGATGTTGATACTTGGCGAAATATTAAAATGATGCTAATTTTATCTGTTTTCATGCTAATATATTATTTTCATATTTTAGCTAATGTTACTCAACCTAAGAAATACGGATGTTGATACTTGGCAAGACATTAGCATTAGCATGCTAAAATTTTCTGCTAGCAATTTAGCTAATTATGTGTATGTCTTTTAACCTTAAAATTTTGGACTTTGATACTTGGCGCCATATTAGAAGTACGCTCATTTCTCTGCTAACATTAGCATGCTAATATTTTATGCTAGTATTTTACCTATTTTAGCAATTTAGCTAATTATGTGTATATCTTTTAACCTAAAAATCTTGGATTTTGATACTTGTTGCCATATCAGAAGTATGCTAATGTGTCGGTTTTCATGCTAATGTTAGCATGCTAATATATTATTTTCATATTTTAGCTAATGTTACTCATTTCAACCTAAGAAATATGGATGTTGATACTTGGCGAAATATTAAAATGATGCTAATTTTATCTGTTTTCATGCTAATATATTATTTTCATATTTTAGCTAATGTTACTCAACCTAAGAAATACGGATGTTGATACTTGGCAAGACATTAGCATTAGCATGCTAAAATTTTCTGCTAGCAATTTAGCTAATTATGTGTATATCTTTTAACCTTAAAATTTTGGACTTTGATACTTGGCGCCATATTAGAAGTACGCTCATTTCTCTGCTAACATTAGCATGCTAATATTTTATGCTAATATTTTACCTATTTTGGCAATTTAGCTAATTATGTGTATATCTTTTAACCTAAAAATCTTGGAGTTTGATACTTGTTGCCATATCAGAAGTATGCTAATGTGTCGGTTTTCATGCTAATGTTAGCATGCTAATATATTATTTTCATATTTTAGCTAATGTTACTCATTTCAGCCTAAGAAATATGGATGTTGATACTTGGCGAAATATTAAAATGCTAATTTTATCTGTTTTCATGCTAATATATTATTTTCATATTTTAGCTAATGTTACTCAACCTAAGAAATACGGATGTTGATACTTGGCAAGACATTAGCGTTAGCATGCTAACATTTCCAGCTAGCAATTGAGCCCATTATGTGTATGTGTATATCTTTAAACTTAAAGATCTTGGATTTTGAGATTAATGATGCTAATTTATCAGTTTTCATGCTAATGTTAGCATGCTAATATATTAATAATGATGTAGTGTACGTTAGAATTGGTTCAGACTACCATGGATGATAATGAAAATGCTACTTCTGTACATTAGTTTACCAAAAAGGGGAAATATTGAAAAGAAAAACTCTTGTTAGACTCGCTGAAGAGCAGTGCTGGACTCTGACATGATCCCTGACCTTTATTTAAATGTCTGCTCTTGGTCTTTTTGCATGTTTTAATACTCAATACTGGTTTGTACCAGTTTTCTTTGCTGCTAAAAAAACAAAAAATCAAATACAAATAAAGTTGGGGAGGGGGAAACAGAGCTGTGCTGGACAATGAGCTGCCAGCATGTGGCGAGGATGCACACAGAGTTCCTTTTAACCGCAGCAAACAACAAGAAAGACTTAAAGGAGGGAACGTCCAGCGACTACTTCCTACTTTTAATCCCAAGTGCGTGTTTGGCGGGACTTAGGACACGGGCGGCAGATGAAGGTGAGGAGATCAGCAGCCAAATGACCTCAGAAACAATTTCAATTTGATGTGTCCTGGCCTTTGAGCGAGGAAGACATGTTACTGAGTCATCTGGCTCTCCAAGGCCTGGGCCGCCCACTCAGGAGCCGCCTGTCGGACCTTCTCCAGGAGGTTGTTGACTTGGAAACACAGAGACTGGATCTGCTTGTCCCAGGTGGGCAGCGGCTCTCGTGCTAAACAAGAGTCACACTTTTAGCACCAGGGAGACCCCTACTGGACACATCTACACACTACACATATACTCACATTTTCAGTAGAGCCGTAATAAATTCATAAAAGAAGCAAACTTCATGAATGTTTTTTGTGAGCAACAAGTACCGTATTTTTCGGACTATAAGTCGCAGTTTTTTTTCATAGTTTGGCCGGGCTCCAGTGCGATTTATATGTTTTTTTCCTTCTTTATTATGCATTTTCGGCAGGTGCGACTTATACTCTGGTGCGTATTTTCCGCACTATAAGGCGCACCTAAAAACCACACATTTTCTCAAAAGCTGACAGTGCGCCTTATAACCCGGTGCGCTTTATATATGGATAAATATTAAGATTCATTTTCATAAAGTTTCCGTCTCGCAACTTCGGTAAACAGCCGCCATCTTTTTTCCCGGTAGAACAGGAAGCGCTTCTTCTTCTACTGTAAGCAACCACCCGCCCGCGTAGAAGAAGAAAAAGCGCGCGGATATTATCATTTCCTTTGTGTGTTTACATCTGTAAAGACCACAAAATGGCTCCTACCAAGTGACAGGGATCCGGTTCATGAAAAGACGCAATCTCTCCATCCGCACACGGATTACTATTTCACAGCAACTGATATTCCTGTGAAGCGCACTGTGGATACAACGGGAGCACGTACGGTGAATATTCGCACCACAGGGAATGAGAAGTCATCCTTCACTGTGGTTCTAGCTTGCCATGCTAATGGCCAGAAACTTCCACCCATGGTGATATTCAAAAGGAAGACCTTGCCAAAAGAGACCTTTCCAGCCGGCGTCATCATAAAAGCTAACTCGAAGGGATGGATGAAGAAAAGATGAGCGAGTGGTTAAGGTAAGTTTAAGTTTACGCGAAGAGGCCGGGTGGCTTTTTTCACGCAGCTCCGTCCATGTTGATATACGACTCCATGCGCGCCCACATCACGCTGGTTTTTAATATATTATTAAAGTTTGACTGACCTATCTGACTGTTTTTTTGACATTCCTTTAGCGCAGTTAGATGCGGCTTACAACACCGGGCGGCTTATAGGTGGACAAAGTTTTGAAATATGCCGTTCATTGAAGGCGCGGCTTATAACCCAGGGCGCCTTATGGTGCGGAAAATACGGTACTCCGAAAAATACGGTATGTGCTCCAATCACTCTATCACAAAAAAATAAGAGTTGTAGAAATGATTGGAAACTCAAGACATCCATGACATGATGTTCTTTACAAGTGTACACTTATGACCACCACTGTATATACTTACATACATATATACATACATGTTTATATAAACATTACATACTTTACATATATACATACCCACACACAACATACATTACATACATGCATATATATATATATATATATATATATATATATATGTATGTGTGGGAAAAAAATCACAAGACTATTTCATCTCTACAGGCCTGTTTCATGAGGGGGGGTACCCTCAATCGTCAGGAGATTTTAATGGGAGCATTCGCATACCATGGTTTATATAGGGCACAGAGTGGGTGGGTACAGGCTGGCCTAGGGGCGTGGTGATTGGCTCATGTGTTACCTAGGAGGTGTTTCCGTCTATGGCGGCATGTTGTTACAATTTCGCTGCGCTTGTTGAGGGATGACAGGTCTGGACGGTAAATAATAAACGGTTTCTCTTTCAAGCATAGGTTGCATCTTTTATTACCACTATTGTAAGGTGTGCTGGATGCAAGAATTTGCCATGTTATTGAATATTCAACATTATTGTCTTTGAGGTCCCAAATGTGTTTGCTGAGTTCTGTGGTATTTCGCAGGTTTTTGTTCCTGAAAGAAGCCTTGTGATTGTTCCATCTGGTTTTGAATTCTCCCTCGGTTAATCCTACATATGTGTCGGATGTGTTAGTGTCCTTGCGTATTACCTTAGATTGGTAGACAACTGATGTTTGTAAGCACCCCCCGTTGAGGGGGCAATCAGGTTTCTTTCGACAGTTACATCCTTTGTTGGTTTTGGAGTCGCTCTGTCTGAGGGCCGACGGCTCATTTGCAATTGTTTCGTTGTGGTTTGAGATGATTTGTCGTATATTGTTCATGCAGCTGTAGCTCAATTTAATGTTGTTCTTGTTGAATACTTTTCTTAGGATGTTGTCTTTGGGAAAGTGTTTGTCAATCAGATTGAGGAATTTGTGTCCAATGTTCGTTGAGACGTTTTTGCTGTATGGGGGGTTGTACCAGATGATGTCGTTCCGTTTTCTGTTCTTTTTTGGCTGGTTTCCTGGCGTGGGTTCATAGGTGAGGGTGAAATTGTATCCGCTTTCATCAAGGGCTTTTTGGTACGGGGGGGTTGCTTGGTCAAATTCAGCTTTGCTAGATGACAGCATCGATAGCCTTTTATTGATTCCGGTAGGTATTCTTTTCGTGGTGGTGGGTGGGTGGTTGCTGTCATGGTGCACGTATTGGAGTGTTGTGTTGGGTTTCGTGAATGGTTGGTAGCTGTTATTTCTCAGGTTGAAAGTGACGTCAAGGAAGTTGACGGTTTGCTTGTTGGCTTCAATCGTGATCCGTAGGCCGTTCTCTTTGAAAATTTGGCATATGCGCTTCTTGGTATTCTCGCTGCTCCTTGGTGAGGCGCGACACACTGCCAGTCCGTCATCACGGTAAATACCAAGGTTCAGATTGAGGCTAGCGAGCTGGGAGAGGAGGAAACTCCCAACGAGTTCACACGTTTCTGCTCCGTCAAAACTTCCCATAGTGACGTCATATATATATATATATATATATATATATGTCTTAATAAGGTTATCCAAAAAATAGTGCTCGATACCGTAGTAGAGCGCAATATATGTATGTGTGGGGAAAAAAATCACAAGACTACTTCATCTCTACAGGCCTGTTTCATGAGGGGTTCCCTCAATCATCAGGAGATTGAGAATCATCAGAAAATCTCCTGATGATTGAGGGAACCCCTCATGAAACAGGCCTGTAGAGATGAAGTAGTCTTGTGATTTTTTTTCCCACACATACATATATATATATATACATATATATATATATATATATATATATATATATATACATATATATATATATATGTATGTCTTTAATGTATCAAATGACAATTTCTTCGGTTTCTGCAGCACTCATTTTAAATCTATTTATCAAAATTGTATTTATTTATAGATTTTTATGAAAAATGTATCTGCTCTCTCCAGCACTATTTTTTTATTTTTATTTTTTTTTTTTTACAATTTTATTTATTTATTGTTTTTCATGGACAAATTCTTTGCTCTCAGCAACACTCATTTTTAATGACTTTTTTATTGTTTTTTTAATCAACAAATTCTTCACACTCAGCAGCACTCTTTTTTTTTTTTTACATTTTTAAAATGGTATTTATTTATAGTTGTCTATAAAAAAATGTATTTGCTCTCTGCAGGACTGTTTTATTTGTCTTTTACAGTTTTATTTATGTAAATGTTTTAATCTGCCCTCTGCAGCACTCATTTTTTTTTCAGTTTTATTTATTTATTGCTTTTCATTAACAATTTATTCTCTCTCAGCAACACTCATTTAACATTTTTTATTTTTGTATTTTATTTACATATATTTTTTTATCAACAATTCCTTTGCCCTGTGCAGCACTCTTTTTTTTTTTTTTTTCCTTCAGTTTTATTTATTTATTGCTTTTCATGGACAATTTATTCTCTCTCAGCAACACTCATTTTTAATTACTTTTTTATCAACAAATTATTCGCACTCGGCAGCACTCATTTTTTTATTTACATTTTAAAATGGTATTTATTTATAGTTGTCTATGAAAAATGTATTTGCTCTCTGCAGCACTCATGGTTTTTTTTAAAGTTTTATTTATGTATTGTTTTTAATCAACAATTTCTTTGCTCTTAGCAGCATTTATTTTTTTTTAAATTACTTTTTTTTTTTTATCAACAATTTCTTTGCCCTCTGCAGCACTCATTTTTTATTTTTCCCCCCCCGTTTTATTTATTTATTGCTATTTATGGACATTTTATTCGCTCTCAGCAACACTTATTTTTAATTCTTCATTCATTTATTGTTTTTATCAACAAATTATTTTCACTCAGCAGCACTCATTTTTTTTATTCACATTTTAAAATGGTATTTATTTATAGTTGTCTATGAAAAATGTATTCGCTCTCTCCAGCACTCATGTTTATTTTATTTTTTACAGTTTTATTTATGTATTGTTTTTAATCAACAATTTCTTTACTCTCAGCAGCACTTATTTAAAAAATGGTTTTATTTATTTATTTTTTAATTTTATTTAAAAAATGTTTTTTTATCAACAATTCCTTTGCCCTCTGCACCACTCCTTTTTTTTCTTTCAGTTTTATTTATTTATTGTTTTTCATGGACAATTTATTCGCTCTCAACAAAACTCATTTTTAATTACTTTTTATCAACAAATTCTTCGCTCTCAGCAACACTCATTTTGAATTCTTCATTTATTTATTGTTTTTTATCAACAAATTATTCGCACTCAGCAGCACTCATTTTTTTAATTCACATTTTAAAATGGTATTTATTTATAGTTCATCCATCCATCCATTTTTTACCGCTTATTCCCTTCGGGGTCGCTGGAGCCTATCTCAGCTACAATCGGGCGGAAGGCGGTGTACACCCTGGACAAGTCGCCACCTCATCGCAGGGCCAACACAGATAGACAGACAACATTCACACTCACATTCACACACTAGTTGTCTATGAAAAATGTATTCGCTCTCTGCAGCACTCATGTTTTCATTTATTTATTACAGTTTTATTTATTGTTTTTAATCAATTTATTTGCTCTCAGCAGCACTTATTTAAATGTTTTATTCGCAATTTAAATTTTTTTTTTTTATCAACAATTCTTTTGCCCTCTGCAGAACCCTTTTTTTTTCTTTTTTCTTTATTTATTGCTTTTCATGGACAATTTATTTGCTCTCAGCAACACTCATTTTTAATTCTTCATTTATTTATTGTTTTTCATCAACAAATTCTTCGCACTCAGCAGCACTCATTTTTTTAATTTACATTTTAAAATTGTATTTATTTATAGTTGTCTATGAAAAATGTATTTGCTCTCTGCAGTACTCATGGTTTTTTTGGGTTTTTTAAAGTTTTATTTATGTATTGTTTTTAATCAACAATTTATTTGCTCTCAGCAGCACTTATTTAAAAAAATTGTTTTATTTATTTATTTTTTAATTTTATTTAAAAAACATTTTTTATATCAACAATTCCTTTGCCCTTTGCACCACTCCTTTTTTTCCAGTTTTATTTATTTATTATAAATAATAAATAAAAATTATTATTGTTTTTCATGGACAATTTATTCGCTCTCAGCAACACTCATTTTGAATTCTTCATTTATTTATTGTTTTTTTATCAACAAATTCTTCGCACTCAGCAGCACTCATTTTTTTAATTTACATTTTAAAATTGTATTTATTTATAGTTGTCTATGAAAAATGTATTCATCGCTGAAAAATGTATTTGCTCTCTGCAGCACTCATGTTTTAATTTATTTTTTACAGTTTTATTTATGTATTGTGTTTAATCAATTTATTTGCTCTCAGCAGCACTTATTTTGAATTCTTCATTTATTTATTGTATTTTATCAACAAATTCTTTAAACTCATGTTTTAATTTATTTTTTATTTTTATTTATGTATTGTTTTTAATCAACAATTTATTTGCTCTCAGCAGCACTTATTTAAAAAAATGGTTTTATTTATTTATTTTTTAATTTTATTTAAAAAACTTTTTTTTTTTTATTAACAATTCCTTTGCCCTCTGCACCACTCCTTTTTTTTCAGTTTTATTTATTTATTATAAATAATAAATAAAAATTATTATTGTTTTTCATGGACAATGTATTCGCTCTCAGCAACACTCATTTTGAATTCTTCATTTATTTATTGTTTTTTATCAACAAATTCTTCGCACTCAGCAGCACTCATTTTTTTAATTTACATTTTAAAATTGTATTTATTTATAGTTATCGCTGAAAAATGTATTCATCGCTGAAAAATGTATTCCCTCTCTGCAGCACTCATGTTTTAATTTATTTTTTTAGTTTTATTTATGTATTGTGTTTAATCAATTTATTTGCTCTCAGCAGCACTTACCGGTACTTAAAAAAAAAAAGGTTTATTTTCTTAAATTTTTATCAACAGTTCCTTTGCCCTCTGCAGCACTCTTTTTTGTTATTTTTTATTTATTTATTACTTTTCATGGACAATTTATTCGCTCTCAGCAACACTCATTTTTAATTCTTCATTTATTTATTGTTTTTTATCAACAAATTCTTTGCACTCAGCAGCACTCATTTTTTTAATTTACATTTTAAAATTGTATTTATTTATAGTTGTCTATGAAAAATGTATTTGCTGTCTGCAGCACTCATGTTTTTTTGGGTTTTTTAAAGTTTTATTTATGTATTGTTTTTAATCAACAATTTATTTGCTCTCAGCAGCACTTATTTAAAAAAATGGTTTTATTTATTTATTTTTTAATTTTATTTAAAAAACATTTTTTATCAACAATTCCTTTGCCCTCTGCACCACTCCTGTTGTTTTTTTTTCAGTTTTATTTATTTATTATAAATAATAAATAAAAAATTATTATTGTTTTTCATGGACAATTTATTCGCTCTCAGCAACACTCATTTTGAATTCTTCATTTATTTATTGTTTTTTTATCAACAAATTCTTCGCACTCAGCAGCACTCATTTTTTTAATTTACATTTTAAAATTGTATTTATTTATAGTTGTCTATGAAAAATGTATTCATCGCTGAAAAATGTATTCGCTCTCTGCAGCACTCATGTTTTAATTGATTTTTTACAGTTTTATTTATGTATTGTGTTTAATCAATTTATTTGCTCTCAGCAGCACTTATTTTGAATTCTTCATTTATTTATTGTATTTTATCAACAAATTCTTTAAACTCATGTTTTAATTTATTTTTTATTTTAATTTATGTATTGTTTTTAATCAACAATTTATTTGCTCTCAGCAGCACTTATTTAAAAAAATTGTTTTATTTATTTATTTTTTAATTTTATTTAAAAAACTTTTTTTTTTATTATTAACAATTCCTTTGCCCTCTGCACCACTCCTTTTTTTTCCAGTTTTATTTATTTATTATAAATAATAAATAAAAATTATTATTGTTTTTCATGGACAATGTATTCGCTCTCAGCAACACTCATTTTGAATTCTTCATTTATTTATTGTTTTTTTATCAACAAATTCTTAGGCACTCAGCAGCACTCATTTTTTTAATTTACATTTTAAAATTGTATTTATTTATAGTTATCGCTGAAAAATGTATTCATCGCTGAAAAATGTATTCGCTCTCTGCAGCACTCATGTTTTAATTTATTTTTTTAGTTTTATTTATGTATTGTGTTTAATCAATTTATTTGCTCTCAGCAGCACTTACCGGTACTTAAAAAAAAAAAAAAAGGTTTATTTTCTTAAATTTTTATCAACAGTTCCTTTGCCCTCTGCAGCACTCTTTTTTGTTATTTTTTATTTATTTATTACTTTTCATGGACAATTTATTCGCTCTCAGCAACACTCATTTTTAATTCTTCATTTATTTATTGTTTTTTATCAACAAATTCTTTGCACTCAGCAGCACTCATTTTTTTAATTTACATTTTAAAATTGTATTTATTTATAGTTGTCTATGAAAAATGTATTTGCTGTCTGCAGCACTCATGTTTTTTTGGGTTTTTTAAAGTTTTATTTATGTATTGTTTTTCATCAACAATTTATTTGCTCTCAGCAGCACTTATTTAAATTTTTTATTTGTAATTTAATATTTTTTTTATCAACAATTCTTTTGCCCTCTGCAGCACCCTTTTTTTCTTTTTTATTTATTTATTGCTTTTCATTGACAATTTATTTGCTCTCAGCAACACTCATTTTGAATTCTTCATTTATTTATTGTTTTTTATCAACAAATTCTTTAAACTCATGTTTTAATTTATTTTTTATTTTTATTTATGTATTGTTTTTAATCAACAATTTCGTTGCTCTCAGCAGCACTTATTTAAAAAAAAAAAGTTTTATTTTTTTTTAAATTTTTATCAACAGTTCCTTTGCCCTCTGCAGCACTCTTTTTTGTTATTTTTTATTTATTTATTACTTTTCATGGACAATTTATTTGCTCTCAGCAACACTCATTTTGAATTCTTCATTTATTTATTGTTTTTTTATCAACAAATTCTTCGCACTCAGCAGCACTCATTTTTTTCATTTACATTTTAAAATTGTATTTATTTATAGTTATTGCTGAAAAATGTATTCGCTCTCTGCAGCACTCATGTTTTAATTAATTTTTTTACAGTTTTATTTATGTATTGTGTTTAATCAATTTATTTGCTCTCAGCAGCACTTATTTAAAAAAAAAAGTTTTATTTTTTTTACATTTTTATCAACAGTTCCTTTGCCCTCTGCAGCACTCTTTTTTTGTGTTTTATTTATTTATTACTTTTCATGGACAATTTATTTGCTCTCAGCATCACTCATTTTTAATTCTTCATTTATTTATTGTTTTTTATCAACAAATTCTTCGCACTAAGCAGCACTCAGTTTTTTTTTTAATGTTTTATTTATTTATACTTTTTTAGATGAAAAATTCCTTTGCTGTCTGCCCGACAACCAAAAGTGCAACCAAATTAGATAGTTGATGCTGTGACCTGATTGGCTGTTAGCGTGTGACAGTGACCACTTCCTGCATTGCTAGGTTACCAGAGAGCGAGTGCCTTTGTTCATGCAACCAACCTTGCTTCCATACTTCCACTTTGTCCCGACGACGAAGGACATAAACATTTTATGTTGAAGTGAACTCACTTTCAAAGTGCACGATGCTGTCGATCTGGTCGATGAAGCCGTTCATGCGACCCTCCGTGATCATCTGCGAGGCGATCTTCTCCGCCTACAAGCAGCAGAAACATTTCAGCAGCGGCACACTCCCAACAATGGCGTGCAGAAAAAGGTGCTGGCCTTAGCGGGCGGTATCTCCAGCAGCGCTCCCAGCTCCTCGAAGGTGATGTTGTTGTAGAGCTTGCTGGCCGACAGCAGGTTGTGTTCGATCACGGCTCGGTCCAGGATGCTGGAGCCTGAGACCGGAAGCACAAGTTTACTTTTAGGACTTTTCTTTTCTTGGGATCCGGCGAGCTGACCGTCCGCCGTGGTGGCCTTCTGGTGCGGCATGAGCATGGCGGCAAACTCCTGCAGCTGGTTGCCTCTGATGATGCGGTCCAGGTACATCTTCTCCAGGATGCCGTAGGCCGCCAGCTGCTGGCAGCGCTCGTCCTTGAAGAGCGTGGCCAGCATGCGGGAACGCTGCTGGCCTGCAACACCCGCACAGTCAGGGTGTGGCTGGCGTGGGGCCACGCCGGGTGTGTGGCGTCCTACCTGCCGACGCCAAGATGGTGCAGTTGAGCGCGTGCTTGAGGGCCTCCAGACGCTCGGTCTCGTGGACGATGGACTTGTAGGACAGCTCGTTGTACCTCTGCGCCGCCTCGATGAACTTCCTGCGGAAGTCCAGGACTCTGGCGTAGCAAACCTGAGGAGGAGGACAGCAATTACCAATCAAACTCCAATATTTACACTCCTTAAAACCTCTAAAGGCTTAGTGTCCACATACGTGGACAGCACCTTTTAGCTCTGACTTCCAAAATGGTGTACACTACTGAATTGGGGTCTTATAGACACTCTTATTGTCAGAAGAGTATAACATACAATGGAATTTGGAAAAAAAAAAAAAGTGTAAAAATAAGAATTAGCATGTCACTAAACACGAAGTACACGTTTGTGTACTTATGGACTAAGTACATCATA
Organism: Nerophis lumbriciformis; assembly: GCF_033978685.3. NCBI lineage: Eukaryota > Metazoa > Chordata > Actinopteri > Syngnathiformes > Syngnathidae > Nerophis > Nerophis lumbriciformis. The sequence goes on along the minus strand of NC_084558.2, from coordinate 52,580,699 downwards.
TCAAAAGATGATTCTTAGTTTTTATTCTAATTAGGGTCCAATAAGCCCAAATAGCAAAGAGAAGAAGAAAAAAAAGCATGTAAACAAACAGCTTGGGCCTTAAGAGGTTTTTAAAGTTTTGTATTCAATCAGAAATATCAAGCAAGTGTGGATAGGGTTTGACCTTTTTCCCATCATGCTTTGTAATGGCTTTGAATGGATGTCATTTAAAATGTCTTTGTCTTTTATAACAGCAGGTTATGTTAAGTGTGATGACTTTTTTTTTGTTGCTTGCATTTTTTTTGCACCATTACTTGGGAAGGTTGTTTGGATTTGGTCATATAAGTAAATGCTGTGCTACTGTCATTCACGGTCGTTGACCCGAGTAACTCACGTTTTCCAGACCGCTTTTTAATCTTATGAAGTCTCGCGAGCGGGTAGTTTGGAGTCCTCTGGTACTTCCAACTCTTTTACTGTTGCACATATAGTGGTGAAAATGTGCCAAAACGTGCACCTCTAATGTGTTGCCTCATTTTTTTATTTACATTTTAAATTTTTTTATTTATTTATAGTTGTCTATGAAAAATGTATTTGCTCTATGCAGCACTCATGTTTTTTGTTGTTGTTTTATACAGTTTTAATTATGTATTGTTTTTTGCACCATTACTTGGGAAGGTTGTTTGGATTTGGTCATATTAGTAAATGCTGTGTTACTGTCATTCACGGTCGTTGACCCGAGTAACTCACCTTTTCCAGACCGCTTTTTAATCTTATGAAGTCTCGCGAGCGGGTAGTTTGGAGTCCTCTGGTACTTCCAACTCTTTTACTGTTGCACACAAAGTGGTGAAAATGTGCCAAAACGTGCACCTCTAATGTGTTGCCTCATTTTTTTATTTACATTTTAAAAATGTTTATTTATTTATAGTTGTCTATGAAAAATGTATTTGCTCTATGCAGCACTCATGTTTTTTGTTGTTGTTTTATACAGTTTTAATTATGTATTGTTTTTTGCACCATTACTTGGGAAGGTTGTTTGGATTTGGTCATATTAGTAAATGCTGTGTTACTGTCATTCACGGTCGTTGACCCGAGTAACTCACCTTTTCCAGACCGCTTTTTAATCTTATGAAGTCTCGCGAGCGGGTAGTTTGGAGTCCTCTGGTACTTCCAACTCTTTTACTGTTGCACACAAAGTGGTGAAAATGTGCCAAAGCGTGCACCTCTAATGTGTTGCCTCATTTTTGTATTTACATTTTAAAAATGTTTACTTATTTATGGTTGTCTATGAAAAATGTATTTGCTCTATGCAGCACTCATGTTTTTTGTTGTTGTTATATACTTTTTTTTTATGTATTGTTTTTTGCACCATTACTAGGGAAGGTTGTTTGGATTTGGTCACATTTGTAAATGCTGTGCTACTGTCATTCACGGTCATTGACCCGAGTAACTCACATTTTCCAGACCGCTTTTTAATCTTATGAAGTCTCGCGAGCGGGTAGTTTGGAGTCCTCTGGTACTCCCAACTCTTTTACTGTTGCACACAAAGTGGTGAAAATGTGCCAAAGCGTGCACCTCTAATGTGTTGCCTCATTTTTGTATTTACATTTTAAAAATGTTTACTTATTTATGGTTGTCTATGAAAAATGTATTTGCTCTATGCAGCACTCATGTTTTTTGTTGTTGTTATATACTTTTTTTTAATGTATTGTTTTTTGCACCATTACTAGGGAAGGTTGTTTGGATTTGGTCACATTTGTAAATGCTGTGCTACTGTCATTCACGGTCATTGACCCGAGTAACTCACATTTTCCAGACCGCTTTTTAATCTTATGAAGTCTCGCGAGCGGGTAGTTTGGAGTCCTCTGGTACTCCCAACTCTTTTACTGTTGCACACAAAGTGGTGAAAATGTGCCAAAACGTGCACCCCTAATGTGTTGCCTCAATTTTTAATATACATTTTAAAATTGTATTTATTTATAATTGCCTATGAAAAATGTATTCACTCTCTGCAGCACTCATGGTTTTTTTTTTTAAAGATTTATTTATGTATTGTTTTTAATCAACAATTTATTTGCTTTCAGCAGCACTTATTTTAAAATGTAAACTTTTTTATTTTATTTATATATATTTTTTAATCAACAATTCTTTTGCCCTCTGCAGCATTTTTTTTTTTTTTTTTTTTTTTTCATTTATTGCTTTTCATGGACAATTTATTTGCTCTAAGCAACACTCATTTTTAATTCTTCAATTATTTATATATATATATATATATATATATATATATATATATATATATATATATATATATATATATATATACACATATATACATATATGTATATATATATATATAGCAGCTACACAACAGCTAAGCACACAATAGCATACAAGCTAGACGTAGGTAACATTCATTGAACAATGTTGCGGTGGAATATTACTTACACATACAAAGTCTCCAGTAACAAGCGTGTGTGCATTATTCAACTTACTGCGTCATGATGAACTATTGTGCCCACTAGGTGTCACACGAAAAAAACTATTAGCACTTCGCTTCAATTTAAAAACAGCAAAAGTGTATTCCAGACAATTAAAAACTAAATATGTCATAAATAGCAGCTACACAACAGCTAAGCACACAAGCTAGACGTAGGCAACATTCATTGAACAATGTTGCGGTGGAATATTACTGACACATACAAAGTCTCCAGTAACAAGCGTGTCCGCATCATTCAACTTACTGCGTCCTGATGAACTATTGTGCCCACTAGTTGTCACACAAAAAAAACTATTAGCACTTTGCTTCAATTTAAAGACAGCAAAAGTGTATTCCAGACAATTAAAAACTAAATAGGTCATAAATAGCAGCTACACAACAGCTAAGCACACAAGCTAGACGTAGGTAACATTCATTGAACAATGTTGCGGTGGCATATTACTTACACATACAAAGTCTCAAGTAACAAGCGTGTCCGCATTACTCAACTTACTGCGTCATGAGCTTAACTTGATGAATTATTGTGGCCACTAGGTGTCACAAAATAAAAAAAAATGTATCACTTTGCTTCAATTTAAAGACAGCAAAAGTGTATTCCAGACAATTAAAAACTAAATAGGTCATAAATAGCAGCTACACAACAGCTAAGCACACAAGCTAGACGTAGGCAACATTCATTGAACAATGTTGCGGTGGAATATTACTGACACATACAAAGTCTCCAGAAACAAGCGTGTCCGCATCACTCAACTTACTGCGTCATGAGCTTAACTTGATGAACTATTGTGCCCACTAGGTGTCACAAAATAACATTTTTTTATCACTTTGCTTCAATTTAAAGACAGCAAAAGTGTATTCCAGACAATTAAAAACTAAAGAGGTCATAAATAGCAGCTACACAACAGCTAAGCACACAAGCTAGACGTAGGCAACATTTATTGAACAATGTTGCGGTGAAATATTACTGACACATACAAAGTCTCAAGTAACAAGCGTGTCCGCATCATTCAACTTACTGCGTCCTGATGAACTATTGTGCCCACTAGTTATCACACAAAAAAAAACTATTAGCACTTCGCTTCAATTTAAAGACAGCAAAAGTGTATTCCAGACAATTAAAAACTAAAAAGGTCATAAATAGCAGCTACACAACAGCTAAGCACACAAGCTAGACGTAGGTAACATTCATTGAACAATGTTGCGGTGGCATATTACTTACACATACAAAGTCTCAAGTAACAAGCGTGTCCGCATTACTCAACTTACTGCGTCATGAGCTTAACTTGATGAATTATTGTGGCCACTAGGTGTCACAAAATGAAAAAAATGTATCACTTTGCTTCAATTTAAAGACAGCAAAAGTGTATTTCAGACAATTAAAAACTAAAAAGGTCATAAATAGCAGCTACATTACAGCTAAGCACACAAGCTAGACGTAGGTAACATTCATTGAACAATGTTGCGGTGGAATATTACTTACACATACAAAGTCTCCAGTAACAAGCGTGTCCGCATTACTCAACTTACTGCGTCATGAGCTTAACTTGATGAACTATTGTGCCCACTAGGTGTCACAAAATACAATTTTTTTCATCACTTTGCTTCAATTTAAAGACAGCAAAAGTGTATTCCAAACAATTAAAAACTAAATAGGTCATAAATAGCAGCTACACAACAGCTAAGCACACAAGCTAGACGTAGGCAACATTTATTGAACAATGTTGCGGTGGAATATTACTGACACATACAAAGTCTCAAGTAACAAGCGTGTCCGCATCATTCAACTTACTGCGTCCTGATGAACTATTGTGCCCACTAGTTGTCACACAAAAAAAAACTATTAGCACTTCGCTTCAATTTAAAGACAGCAAAAGTGTATTCCAGACAATTAAAAACTAAATATGTCATAAATAGCAGCTACACAACAGCTAAGCACACAAGCTAGACGTAGGCAACATTCATTGAACAATGTTGCGGTGGAATATTACTTACACATACAAAGTCTCCAGTAACAAGTGTGTCCGCATCACTCAACTTACTGCGTCATGAGCTTAACTTGATGAACTATTGTGCCCACTAGGTGTCACAAAATAACATTTTTTTTATCACTTTGCTTCAATTTAAAGACAGCAAAAGTGTATTCCAGACAATTAAAAACTAAACAGGTCATAAATAGCAGCTACACAACAGCTAAGCACACAAGCTAGACGTAGGTAACATTCATTCAACAATGTTGCGGTGGAATATTACTGACACATACAAAGTCTCCAGTAACAAGCGTGTCCGCATCATTCAACTTACTGCGTCCTGATGAACTATTGTGCCCACTAGTTGTCACACAAAAAAAAACTATTAGCACTTTGCTTCAATTTAAAGACAGCAAAAGTGTATTCCAGACAATTAAAAACTAAATAGGTCATAAATAGCAGCTACACAACAGCTAAGCACACAAGCTAGACGTAGGTAACATTCATTGAACAATGTTGCGGTGGAATATTACTGACACATACAAAGTCTCCAGTAACAAGCGTGTCCGCATCACTCAACTTACTGCGTCATGAGCTTAACTTGATGAACTATTGTGCCCACTAGGTGTCACAAAATAAAAATGTTTTATCACTTTGCTTCAATTTAAAGACAGCAAAAGTGCATTCCAGACAATTAAAAACTAAATATGTCATAAATAGCAGCTACACAACAGCTAAGCACACAAGCTAGACGTAGGTAACATTCATTGAACAATGTTGCAATGTGATATCATGATGGAGGTATATTACTGACACAGTAACAAGCGTGTCCGCATCACTCAACTTACTGCGTCATGAGCTTAACTCGATGAACTATTGTGGCCACTAGGTGTCACTCAAAAAAACAATTAGATATAATTATTAAATAGGATTCAAATCAAGAGCAAGATTACAAATTCAGTGTCAATGTTTGAGTGGGCCCCGGGCCTGTGTGTAGTGGAAAAGTTGGGCCCTGAGGTCAAAAAGCTGAAGAACCCCCGCCCTCACCTTGTAGTGGATCTGCAGCTGCTCGTTAGAGGACTCGTTCTGGAGCAGCGAGGCTCTGTTGATGTAGGCCTCGGCCTGCACCGGGTCGTCGTCCTCCAGGTAGAGGCGGGCGATTTTCAGGTAGGTGTCCAACTTGTAGTCCACGTTGTACTGCCTGAGGAGACACGCTTAGTGACCCGGACGGACTCACGGGTGGGTGGGAAAAGGTGGCATACTTCTGTCCCGTCTCCAGGGGGATCCCCACCAAAACCTGGGCCGCGTTCCTCCAGTCGCCCTCCTTTTCGTAAATGGTGGCTAAGTGCTGTCTGATGGAGGCCACCTGCGCACGGCCAAGAACACGTTGGCGTTCACCAGGAGCCAGAGCCAGAGCCAGAGACGGTGCGGAGGGTTAGTACAAAGTCCTTACTTGTTCCTCGAAGGATATGACCCTGGGCTGGATCTTCTCCAAGGTGAAGTGGTACACCGCCTTGGCTGTGGCGTCCGGCAAGTTGGGGAGATGTGTGCAGAAGTCTGTGAGCAGCTGTCTGGAGATGACCAGGCTCACGTTTTCATTCACCACTAAGTATGCGGGGGGCAAACAAGCAAACTGTACTCTTAACTGCCGTGAAGGCAAAGCGCAAAGTCAGGGTGGAACAGAACGAAAGCAGGACTTACTCGCTTCCACAAAGGCCTTCAAGGACTCCAGTTGATCCGCATCTGTGAACTGGACCGCCTTTTCCAGGATTTGTCGATATCTGGGTGATATCACACGATTATAGCAAAAATAAAAATCACGATTGATATTGAATTCACGATTAATAACAGGATTAATCATTCATTTGAATGGATGTAAGAATAGTTTGAATGTTGGAATGGCGGCAGATAAGTTGTCCTGCACCGCGACCGGCTAGCACCGGGCACTCCCGCAGGACTAGGAGCGGAGTTACCGGGGAGAATGGGCCTTAGCCCAGGGACTAGAGAGGGTTAGGGTTAACCCTAACCCAGATCTGGCCCGCCACATCATTTTGTATGTCCCACAAACGCCTGGAAATAATATGCGTCAATAAACAACCTTATATATCCTTCCGCTTATCCGAGGTCAGGTCGCGGGGGCAGCAGCCTAAGCAGGAAAGCCCAGACTTCCCTCGCCCCAGTGTTGCGTTCGGACCAGTTGTTCCTCTCAGGGAATTCAAGCTCTTTACGACACTTAAAGCTGAGTAGAAGAACCACCAGAGACAGAATAGGTATTTTGTAATATATTTGCAAAGCTTTGTAAATATAATGAGACCAGTCCAGCATAGAACATTCAATCGCGCAGCGAAGATGGTCTGCCCTAAAATATGGAAAGCTTCTATTCTATAAAGTCTCTCTCCCTCCCACCCTCGCTGTCTTGTCTTCCCAGCCCAAACACATGCCCATTGTCCTCCGCAGCTGGACTCAAGAAGAGATAAAAGAAGGAGCATCTCTCCTCCTTACATTCCATATTCAAGGTCAGCACACAGTATTTGCAGACAACCAAAAGACCACAATTGGAAGAAAAACACTAGCTGTTTTGTAATATGATGATGAAAATAAAGAAGTAACACTTAAATACGGATATATGTAAATATCTGCCTCCGACACCAGCCACTTCGTCCAGCTCTTCCTGAGGCGTTCCGAGGCCGGCCGGGAGACATAGTCCTCCCAACATAGTCCTCCCAACGTGTCCTGGGTCTTCTCCGTGGCCTCCTACCGGTCAGACGTGCCCTAAACACCTCCCTAGGGAGGCGTTCGGGTGGCATCCTGACCAGATGCCCGAAACCACCTCATCTGGCTCCTCTCCATGTGGAGGAGCAGCGGCTTTACCTTGAGTTCCTCTTTTACATTTTCACAGAAAAAATATTGGCAGCACGGTGGAACAGGGGTTAGTGCGTCTGCCTCACAATACGAAGGTCCTGGGTTCGATCCTGCGCTCGGGATCTTTCTGTGTGGAGTTTGCATGTTCTCCCTGTGACTGCGTGGGTTCCCTCCGGGTACTCCGGCTCCCTCCCACCTCCAAAGACATGCACCTGGGGATAGGCCCCTCCCACCTCTAAAGACACGCACCTGGGGATAGGCCCCTCCCACCTCCAAAGACATGCACCTGGGGATAGGCCCCTCCCACCTTCAAAGACATGCACCTGGGGATAGGCCCCTCCTACCTCCAAAGACATGCACCTAGGGATAGGCCCCTCCCACCTCCAAAGACATGCACCTGGGGATAGACCCCTCCCACCTCCAAAGACATGCACCTGGAGATAGGCTCCTCCCCCCTCCAAAGACATGCACCTGGGGATAGGCCCCTCCCACCTCCAAAGACATGCACCTGGGGTTGGCCCCTCCCACCTCCAAAGACATGCACCTGGGGGTAGGCCCCTCCCCCATCCAAAGACATGCACCTGGGGATAGGCCCCTCCCACCTCCAAAGACATGCACCTGGGGTTGGCCCCTCCCACCTTCAAAGACATGCACCTGGAGATAGGCCCCTCCCACCTCCAAAGACATGCACCTGGGGATAGGCCCCTCCCACCTCCAAAAACATGCACCTGGGGATAGGCCCCTCCCACCTCCAAAGACATGCACCTAGGGATAGGTTCCTCCCACCTCCAAAGACACGCACCTGGGGATAGGCCCCTCCCACCTCCAAAGACATGCACCTGGGGATAGGCCCCTCCCACCTCCAAAGACATGCACCTGGGGATAGGTTGATTGGCAACACTAAATGGTCCCTAGTGTGTGAATGTTGGCCCTGTGATGAGGTGGCGACTTGTCCAGGGTGTACCCCGCCTCCCGCCCGAATGCAGCTGAGATAGGCTCCGGCACACCCCGCGACCCCGGAAGGGACAAGCGGTAGAAAATGGATGTTTACTATATATATTTGAGTTATTATATGAACAAAGAGGGACTAAGTCAAATCCACTGTTGGCTAAACAGTAGCTGCTAGCTACTTTGAACCAGAAATCACGCAAAAAGACGCTAACATTTGCGTGGCTCGTTGTCCGTAGTGACGACGTCATGTTCCCACGATCTATCACCGCGTGTTATTTCCCAACACACTTTTGATCAGCCACGCATTAAGAGAACACAGCTAGCTAGGCTACACACGTTAGCTTAGCATCTCGTCCATTCGTTCCAGCTCACAAATAACGTGTAATGTTCCGCATAAAACGGAACAAAACGTTTGTAGTAGACGTCACGTACTTGGCGGCGAGGTCTTTGTGGGAGCCACTTGAGTTCATGAGCTGTGCGAGCTCTTGCCGCACGTCGGTAGCCATGGTCGCCCGTCCCGGTGTCAACAACACCCGCTCCTCTGCCAAAAGACTTCCGGTGACGTCAGACTCGTCAACCAAGCAATCGCAATGCCGAAGAAAAAACATTTCTGAATAAAATAAAACATTAGTGCAAAATAGGTCGCAGCATGTTTTGGTCATTTTTGTTTATGAATCGGTATTAAAAAAAAAAAAAAAAAAAGACGATTGGCTTATTTGGGGAATTTTATTTTGAAAGAATTGAAAAACAAAGCGTTCTTCTCATTCACTGTCAAAGACAAATTATTGTGTATTTAAATTTCATATAAATACAATTAAAATGGCCGGTCAGCAAAAACATAAAACGGACCACAGATGTTTTCACGTATTTCGACAGCAGAACCGGAAGTTGCTATTTAAAAGGCCAGGCCGTGGATTTACCTGCCTGTAGGAAAACAACATTATTGCCTAAAAAAAAATGTTGTATTGTTATTACTTAAAACAAAAGTACAAATCACTACGAAAAAAAACTGGTCAAGAGTGAGATGTTTTTTCACATTTTCTGACACTGGAACCGGAAGTTGCTGTTTAAAGACGAGAACCGCGGACCGGCGTTGTGTTATAGAGTGATGTATCTTTTTAATCTAAGAAAAAAATGAAAAAAATTAATGAAATGGGTTGCAGTATGTTTTAAGCATTTTTTTCATGAATCGGTATTGAAAAAAAAAAATTACGATTTGTTTATTTGGGGAATTTTATTTTGAAATAATTGAAAAACAAAGCGTTCTTTTGTATCAAAATTGTATATTTCATATAAATACAATTAAAATGACCGGTCAGCAAAAACATAAAACGGACCACATATGTTTTCACGTATTTCGACAGCAGAACCGGAAGTTGCTATTTAAAAGGCCAGGCCGTGGATTTACCTGCCTGTAGGAAAACAACATTATTGCCTAAAAAAAAATGTTGTATTGTTATTACTTAAAACAAAAGTACAAATCACTACGAAAAAAAACGGTCTAGAGTGAGATGTTTTTCACATTTTCTGACACTGGAACCGGAAGTTGCTGTTTAAAGACGAGACCGCGGACCGGCGTTGTGTTATAGAGTGCTGTATCTTTTTAATCTAAGAAAAAAATGAAAAAAATTAATGAAATGGGTTGCAGTATGTTTTAAGCATTTTTTTCATGAATCGGTATTGAAAAAAAAAATTACGATTTGTTTATTTGGGGAATTTTATTTTGAAATAATTGAAAAACAAAGCGTTCTTTTGTATCAAAATTGTATATTTCATATAAATACAATTAAAATGACCGGTCAGCAAAAACATAAAACGGACCACAGATGTTTTCACGTATTTCGACAGCAGAACCGGAAGTTGCTATTTAAAAGGCCAGGCCGTGGATTTACCTGCCTGTAGGAAAACAACATTATTGCCTAAAAAAAAATGTTGTATTGTTATTACTTAAAACAAAAGTACAAATCACTACGAAAAAAAAACGGTCTAGAGTGAGATGTTTTTCCACATTTTCTGACACTGGAACCGGAAGTTGCTATTTAAAGAGGAGGCCGCGGACCGGCGTTGTGTTATAGAGTGATGTATCTTTTTAATCCAAGAAAAAAAAGGAAAACAATTAATGAAATGTGTTGCAGTATGTTTTAAGCATTTTTTTCATGAATCGGTATTGAAAAAAAAAATTACGATTTGTTTATTTGGGGAACTTTATTTTGAAAGAATTGAAAAACAAAGCGTTCTTTTATATCAAAATTGTATATTTCATATAAATACAATTAAAATGACCGGTCAGCAAAAACATAAAACAGACCACAGATGTTTTCACGTATTTCGACAGCAGAACCGGAAGTTGCTATTTAAAAGGCCAGGCCGTGGATTTACCTGCCTGTAGGAAAACAACATTATTGCCTAAAAAAAATGTTGTATTGTTATTACTTAAAACAAAAGTACAAATCACTACGAAAAAAAAACGGTCAAGAGTGAGATGTTTTTCACATTTTCTGACACTGGAACCGGAAGTTGCTGTTTAAAGACGAGAACGCGGACCGGCGTTGTGTTATAGAGTGATGTATCTTTTTAATCTAAGAAAAAAATGAAAAAAATTAATGAAATGGGTTGCAGTATGTTTTAAGCATTTTTTTCATGAATCGGTATTGAAAAAAAAAATTACGATTTGTTTATTTGGGGAATTCTATTTTGAAATAATTGAAAAACAAAGCGTTCTTTGGTATCAAAATTGTATATTTCATATAAATACAATTAAAATGACCGGTCAGCAAAAACATAAAACGGACCACATATGTTTTCACGTATTTCGACAGCAGAACCGGAAGTTGCTATTTTAAGACCAGGCCGTGGATTTACCTGCCTGTAGGAAAACAACATTATTCCCTAAAAAAAATGTTGTATTGTTATTACTTAAAACAAAAGTACAAATCACTACGGAAAAAAAAACGGTCAAGAGTGAGACGTTTTTCACATTTTCTGACACTGGAACCGGAAGTTGCTGTTTAAAGACGAGAACGCGGACCGGCGTTGTGTTATAGAGTGCTGTATCTTTTTAATCTAAGAAAAAAATGAAAACAATTAATGAAATGGGTTGCAGTATGTTTTGGTCATTTTTTTCATGAATCGGTATTGAAAAAAAAAATTACGATTTGTTTATTTGGGGAATTTTATTTTGAAATAATTGAAAAACAAAGCGTTCTTTTGTATCAAAATTGTATATTTCATATAAATACAATTAAAATGACCGGTCAGCAAAAACATAAAACGGACCACAGATGTTTTCACATATTTCGACAGCAGAACCGGAAGTTGCTATTTAAAGACCAGGCCGTGGATTTACCTGCCTGTAGGAAAACAATATTTTTGCCTAAAAAAAATGTTGTATTGTTATTACTTAAAACAAAAGTACAAATCACTACGGGAAAAAAAACGGTCAAGAATGAGATGTTTTTCACATTTTCTGACACTGGAACCGGAAGTTGCTGTTTAAAGACGAGACCGCGGACTGGCGTTGTGTTATAGAGTGATGTATCTTTTTAATCTAAAACAAAATGACAAAAATTAATGAAATGGGTTGCAGTATGTTTTAAGCATTTTTTTCATGAATCGGTATTGAAAAAAAAAATTACGATTTGTTTATTTGGGGAATTTTATTTTGAAATAATTGAAAAACAAAGCGTTCTTTTGTATCAAATTTGTATATTTCATATAAATACAATTAAAATGACCGGTCAGCAAAAACATAAAACGGACCACATATGTTTTCACGTATTTCGACAGCAGAACCGGAAGTTGCTATTTAAAAGGCCAGGCCGTGGATTTACCTGCCTGTAGGAAAACAACATTATTGCCTAAAAAAAATGTTGTATTGTTATTACTTAAAACAAAAGTACAAATCACTACGAAAAAAAAACGGTCAAGAGTGAGATGTTTTTCACATTTTCTGACACTGGAACCGGAAGTTGCTGTTTAAAGACGAGAACGCGGACCGGCGTTGTGTTATAGAGTGATGTATCTTTTTAATCTAAGAAAAAAATGAAAAAAATTAATGAAATGGGTTGCAGTATGTTTTAAGCATTTTTTTCATGAATCGGTATTGAAAAAAAAAATTACGATTTGTTTATTTGGGGAATTCTATTTTGAAATAATTGAAAAACAAAGCGTTCTTTGGTATCAAAATTGTATATTTCATATAAATACAATTAAAATGACCGGTCAGCAAAAACATAAAACGGACCACATATGTTTTCACGTATTTCGACAGCAGAACCGGAAGTTGCTATTTTAAGACCAGGCCGTGGATTTACCTGCCTGTAGGAAAACAACATTATTCCCTAAAAAAAATGTTGTATTGTTATTACTTAAAACAAAAGTACAAATCACTACGGGAAAAAAACGGTCTAGAGTGAGATGTTTTTCACATTTTCTGACACTGGAACCGGAAGTTGCTCTTTAAAGACGAGACCGCGGACCGGCGTTGTGTTATAGAGTGATGTATCTTTTTAATCTAAGACAAAAATGAAAAAAATTAATGAAATGGGTTGCAGTATGTTTTAAGCATTTTTTTCATGAATCGGTATTGAAAAAAAATTACGATTTGTTTATTTGGGGAATTTTATTTTGAAATAATTGAAAAACAAAGCGTTCTTTTGTATCAAAATTTAATATTTCATATAAATACAATTAAAATGACCGGTCAGCAAAAACATAAAACAGACCACAGATGTTTTCACATATTTCGACAGCAGAACCGGAAGTTGTTATTTAAAGACCAGGCCGTGGATTTACGATTGGAAAAAACACAGCGTTCTTCTTTTTCGGTGTCAAAGAGAAATAACTTGCCTAAAAAAACTGTTTGATTGTTATTACTTAAAACAAAAATACAAATCACTAGTCAGCAGAAACAGAAAAAAACGGTCCAGAGTGAGATGGGTTTTTTTTTCACATTTTCAAACACCGGAACTAGAAGTTGCTATTTAAGTAAGGGACAGCGGACTGGCGTTGTGTTATGGAGTGCTATATCTTTTTAATCGAATACAATTTTTTTAAAAATGAATTAAATGAATCGCAGTATGTTTTGGTCATTTTTTTTTCCATGAATGGGTGTTGAAAAAACAAATTACTGATTGGTTTATTTGGGGAATTTTATTTTGAAAAAATTGAAAAACAAAGCGTTCTTCTCATTTACTGTCAAAAATAAATTATTTTTTTATTAAATTTTGATATTTCATATAAATACAATTAAAATGACCGGTCAGCAAAAACATAAAACGGACCACAGATGTTTTCACATATTTCGACAGCAGAACCGGAAGTTGCTATTTTAAAGACCAGGCCGTGGATTTTCGATTGGAAAAAAACACAGGGTTCTTCTTTTTCGGTGTCAAAGAGAAATAACTTGCCTGAAAAAACTGTTTGATTGTTATTACTTAAAACAAAAATACAAATCACTAGTCAGCAGAAACGGAAAAAAACGGTCCAGAGTGAGATGTTTTTTTTCACATTTTCAAACACCGGAACTGGAAGTTGCTATTTAAGGACGGGACAGCGGACTGGTGTTGGGTTATGGAGTGCTATATCTTTTCAATCGAATAACATTTTTAAAAAATGAATGAAATGGGTTGCAGTATTTTTTTCATGAATCGGTATTGAAAAAAAGAAAAGAAAAGACGATTGGTTTATTTGGGGAATTTTATTTTGAAATAATTGAAAAACAAAGCGTTCTTCTCATTCACTGTTAAATTTTTTTTATTTTGTATCAAAATTTAATATTTCATATAAATACAATTAAAATGACCGGTCAGCAAAAACATAAAACAGACCACAGATATTTTCACATATTTCGACAGCAGAACCGGAAGTTGCTATTTTAAAGACCAGGCCGTGGATTTACGATTGGAAAAAATACAGCGTTCTTCTTTTTCGGTGTCAAAGAGAAATATATTGCCTAAAAAACTGTTTTATTGTTATTACTTAAAACAAAAATACAAATCACTAGTCAGCAGAAACGGAAAAGAAACGGTCCAGAGTGAGATGTTTTTTTCCCACATTTTCAAACACCGGAACCGGAAGTTGCTATTTAAAGACGAGACCGCGGACTGGCGTTGTGTTATGGAGTGCTATATCTTTTTAATCTAAGAGAAACATGAACATATAAATGAAATGGGTCGCAGTATGTTTTGGTCATTTTTTTCATGACTCGGTATTGGAAAAAAAACAAAACCGATTGGTTTATTTGGGGAATTTTATTTTGAAAGAATTACAAAACAAAGCGTTCTTCTCATTCACTGTCAAAGACAAATTATTGTGTATTTAAATTTAATATTTCATATAAATACAATTAAAATGGCCGGTCAGCAAAAACATAAAACGGACCACAGATGTTTTCACATATTTCGACATCAGAACCGGAAGTTAATATTTTAAAGACCAGGCCGTGGATTTACCTGCCTGTAGAAAAACAATATTGTGGTGTTTATATACAACGCTTGTTGATGTCATCTGGTCTTGATGACGCAATTTTCATGACCAAAACAGTCATTATCTGTTTCGGTTTCATTTTAAAAAACAAAATGGTTTATTTGAATTTTATTCTGAAACACAAACAATACGATTGGAAAAAATACAGCGCTCTTCTTTTTCGGTGTCAAAGAGAAATAACTTGCCTAAAAAAACTGTTTTATTGTTATTACTTAAAACAAAAAATACTAGTCAGCAGTAACGGGGGGAAAAAGGGTCCAGAGTGAAATGTTTTTTTTCTCATTTTCTGCTACCGGAAGCGGAAGTTGCTATTTAAAGACGAGACCGCGGAGGGGAAAAATAAAATAAAAATAAAACTTTTTTTTGTTGTTTTTTACAGCATTTCGACGCTACATTTGTCCCTAATGCCTTCCTTATTGTTGGATAAAAATGAAAAAAATATAATAAGCGTACTTTTTTATTCAAATTAATTTATTGTATCCATACTGAGAGCATTATTGTACATTCTGTACTCATTCATCACTGTTGGCTTATTCAACTTAGATGACTATGACAAACCCAACTACACATCTTTATCATTTTTATTTTATTATAAAAAAAAAGGTCACTTAGTACAAATTGTGAAACAATAGCAGTAATTGCTGTGACACAGAAAGGGTGGGGTTGAATAACATCTACTTCTACCTACTCCTTTTCAGACATGTAGTATTACAGTGCAAGTGTACAACAATGGCAAATAAAAACACACACACAAAAAAAAGTCCGATGACATCATGGGCGTGGAGTCATTTAATATAAAAGATGGTGGCAAGAAAAGTAGGCGGAGCTTCTTCTTGACACCGCAGAGGCCATAATAAGGCCTCCGCACTGACCGAGCTGCCGGGGAAGTGACAAATAATTCAAGCAGTGTTCAAAAAGCGTCGTTTCTTCCTGGAAGTGCGAGATGCGGCGACATCAAAGTCAAAAAGGCGACAAATAAAAAGCTTTTCTTACAATGTAGCAAAATGTTTGTTTACGTTTCTTTCACTCACAGTGAAAGTTACATTTAGTGCACACACACGTCATAAACAGTGATAATAATCATAATAAATGGCTTGATACAAAGTGTTTATATGATTTGGCTTGTTAAATGCAAAGGTCGGGGGCTTTTGATAAAATACATGATCCTCCATATGATTGTATTAGCACAGGGGAGTCAAACTCATTGTCATATTACATTTTTTTTTATGTACAACTTGGTTTAAAATCTTAAATAAAGGTGACAAGCAGATATTGAACTCTGTTTTAGTTAGTAATAAAATAGTTTTGCAATACATATTACTAATATTGTTTAGTTAGTAATAAAATAGTGTTGCAATACAGTAGGGCTGCAACAACTAACCGATTAAATCGATTTAAAAAATAGTTGGCGATTACTTTAGTCATCGATTCTATGCGCGGAGGCAATTTTTATTTTTATTTATTTTATAAACCTTTATTTATAAACTGCAACATGTACAAACAGCTGAGAAACAATAATCCAAATTAAAGCTGCAAGCAGCGTTGGACGGGCCCGCGTATTTGGCAGGTGCTAGTCCTAAGTGTCACAATACTTTAGTCTACTTTTAGTCTGAAGTGTCCCAAGACTTTTGTCTAGTGTACCTACCTTGTCTGCATTGTGTGGGCACGTTGGTGCTTCCTGCTTTTGAGCAGCCATCTTAAAAAAACAGCACCGCAGGAGCATCAGTGCAGCGGGTCTTTGAAGGGTCATAAAATCAAAACCGGAGCAGGTATCACAACTCTTTCGCCCACTTTTAATCAGAAGGGTTCAATCTCTCTCCTGTGTAAGTTTGAAGCCGAAACAACAAACGCGCTCAGAGGAGATAATTTTTTAAGAAAGGTGACGGGTTTGTACAAAAATGTTGTGTTGAAGGGGGAATAGCAAACTTCCTGTATATTTTTGCTGGGGGTTGTCAATTTATGAAATGTAGGTCTAAGTGAGACCTACGGAGAGGTTTTTGTTTCATGTACCGCCGACCTTCCCAGTGGGAGTTACAGGCAGTTTTGTCATTTTTTTCTTCTGAGGAGCAGTTTTTTCTCCGTTTTATTAAAAAATTGCTGTAGAGCGCAATATTTGAATTTTGGTTTAGGTTTTTTTATTAGATCACAGTTTTTGCCAGTCCTGATGTGTGCGTTCAGTTCGGTGAGTTTTGAAGCATGTTAAGGGGGTAAAATTACAGCGCAAAGAGGCAAAAGTGACTGTTTTTAGTACTTCTTTGTCTTGAAGGGGGAATTGCCAACTTCCTGTTGATTTTAGCCCGAGAATGTACCATTATGAAAGTTAGGTCTGAGTCAGACCTACATAGAGGATTTAGTTTCATGTCTTTCCGACCTTCCTAGTGGGAGTTACAGGCAGTCTAGTTTTTTATTTTCCTAGGGGGCGCTAGAGAGCAATTTTGATTTTTGCGGTTCAGTTTTTTTATTAAAAGACAATTTTCGCAGGTCCTGATGTGTGGGTCAAATATGGTGAGTTTTGAAGCATGTTAAGTGGGTCAAATTAGTGCTCAAAGCGGCGGCGGAAGAATAAAGAAAAAAGAATAATAATAATTAAAGCTGCAAGCAGCGTTGTTCGGGCCCGCGTATTTGGCAGGTGCTAGTCCTAAGTGTCCCAATACTTTTGTCTACTTTTAGTCTGAAGTGTCCCAAGACTTTTGTCTAGTGTACCTACCTTGTCTGCATTGTGTGGGCACGTTGGTGCTTCCTGCTTTTAAGCAGCCATCTTAAAAAAACAGCACCGCAGCAGCATCAGCGCAGCGGGTCTTTGAAGGGTCATAAAATCAAAACCGGAGCAGGTATCACAACTCTTTCGCCAACTTTTAATCAGAAGGGTTCAATCTCTCTCCTGTGTTAGTTTGAAGCCGAAACAACAAACGCGCTCAGAGGAGATAATGTTTGAAGAAAGGTGACCGGTTTTTACAAAAATGTAGTGTTGAAGGGGGAATAGCAAACTTCCTGTATATTTTTGCTGGGGGTTGTCAATTTATGAAATGTAGGTCTAAGTGAGACCTACATAGAGGTTTTTGTTTCATGTACCGCCGACCTTCCCAGTGGGAGTTACAGGCAGTTTTGTCATTTTTTTCTTCTGAGGAGCAGTTTTTTCTCCGTTTTATTAAAAAATTGCTGTAGAGCGCAATATTTGAATTTTGGTTTAGGTTTTTTTATTAGATCACAGTTTTTGCCAGTCCTGATGTGTGCGTTCAGTTCGGTGAGTTTTGAAGCATGTTAAGGGGGTAAAATTACAGCGCAAAGAGGCAAAAGTGACTGTTCTTAGTACTTTTTTGTCTTGAAGGGGGAATTGCCAACTTCCTGTTGATTTTAGCCCGAGGATATACAATTATGAAAACTAGGTTTAAGTCAGACCTACATAGAGGTTTTTGTTTAATGTCTCTCCGACCTTCCTAGTGGGAGTTAGAGGCAGTCTAGTTTTTTTTTTTTCTAGGGGGCGCTAGAGCGCAATTTTGAGTTTTGGGGTTCGGTTGTTTTAAAAAAATGTAATTTTCGCAGGTTCTGATGTGTGGGTCAAATTTGGTGAGTTTTGAAGCATGTTAAGTGGGTCAAATTACAGTTTAATCTGGCGGCGGAAGAAAAAAGAATAATAATAAAACCTTAGAATAACAATAGGTCCTTATGTCCCATTGCATAAGGACTCCCTTTGGGAGTCCTTTTGCAATGGGCCATTGCGGGCCCTAATAATAATAATAATAAAGAAGAATAAAACCTTAGAATAACAATAGGTCCTTATGTCCCATTGCATAAGGACTCCCTGTGGGAGTCCTTTTGCAATGGGCCGTGCGGGCCCTAATAATAAAACCTTAGAAATTCAATAGGTCCTTATGTCCCATTGCATAAGGACTCCCTGTGGGAGTCCTTTTGCAATGGGCCATTGCGGGCCCTAATAAGTATGGTGCCAGTATGCTGTTTTTTTCCCAATAAAATACTGGAAAGGATAGAAATGTAGTGTGTCTCTTTTATCCGATTATTAATCGATTAATCGACGTAATAATCGACAGATTAATCGATTATCAAATGAGTTGTTAGTTGCAGCCCTACAATACGGTATATAATAATATAATTGGCATGATCAGATCATATTAAAGTTTAAAATATGCAATTTTTTTTCCCCTGTCAGAATTGAAAGAATGAAAAAATAATAAAAAAATAAATACATTTTAAAAAAGTATTTTATTGAAACCCCTTTTTTTCCAGGCTTTCGCGGGCCTCGAGTTTGACACCTGTGAGTTAGAACGTAGTTAACTAAAACACGCCACATAATTGGCACTTAATTTAAAACCGGGGGTGCCCAAACTTTTACCACTGAGGGCCACAGAAATCAAAGGATGCCATTTTGGTCGTTTTTGGGTTTTTTTTTTTACCTTGAAAAACCAGTACAATATGTACATTATTTACAAAAGAACTAGAAAATGAGATTTCAGTATAAAGTGTGTGTGAATGCTGACCAGCCAAAAGCCCAACTGAAATGCTAACACTTAGCACACTGGACAGATAGCGTCAAGTAACAACAAAAATGAGCAAAATGAGCAAAAATACTACTAAATAATAATAATAATAATATACTAAAATACTGTAATATTGTACTTGGTAATTGGGATTTGTTATATATATTATATACTGTATATATAATATGTAAATATTACATATATGTTATATTTTATATTGCTACTATGGTACATTTTTAGTCTACTTTATACCTTTTGTCACTCGTGTGCATTATCCTTTCCATCCTTTGTATGTGAGCTACTGTGTGGAACAATTTCCCTTCTGGATCGTTACAGTTTGTCTAAGTCTAAAAAAAAAGCTAACATGCTAACAATAGCACGCTTACAGTTAGCATGAGTGAAACACCAAAATATAGGACACTGAGGTGTATACATGCTAAATTAGCTAAAAAAAAAATAAACATCTAGAACACCAAAGTTAGCATGCTAAAATGCTAACTGCATACTTGCCAACCTTGAGACCTCCGATTTCGGGAGGTGGGGGGTGGGGCGGGGCTAAGAGGGGAGGAGGATATTTACAGCTAGAATTCACCAAGTCAAGTATTTCATATATATATATATATATATATATATATAT
>NC_084558.2:52495827-52555827 GCF_033978685.3 Nerophis lumbriciformis | reverse complement strand
TTATTTTTTTTTTTATGTTAATTTTTAGTAAGAGATCTACGCAACTCTTAATACTAATATATAATAAGAAATAAAAAAAAAAAAATTTTTAGATTTTTATTTATTGTTTTAATTGGTTTTACCCTTTAAAATGTTGTTTAGCTGATTGGAGAGCTAGCCTGCGCAGGTGGCGGGTCTGTTTTGTCTGATCAGCCGTTTTACTGCCGTGTTACAGACACCATTTGGGAAAAGGTATGTAAATAAACATTTACAAAATATTTATGTGTTAATAACTAATTTCACAACGTATATATCCGCGACTTATATTCCGGTATGGCTAATATATGGGAAAATAATTCCCCCCCCTAAAATTTAGTGGCTAATACGGTAAATAGATCTGAATTTGTTCAGATTTTTTTTTTTTATGTTAATTTTTAGAAAGAGATCTACGCAACTCTTAATACTAATATATAATAACAAATTTAAAAAATTTAAATTTAAATTTTTATTTATTGTTTTAATTGGTTTTACCCTTTAAAATGTTGCTTAGCTGATTGGAGAGCTAGCCTGCGCAGCTAGCGGGTCTGTTTTGTCTGATCCGCCGTTTTACTGCCGTGTTACAGACACCATTTGGGAAAAGGTATGCAAATAAACATTTACAAAATATTTATGTGTAAATAACTAATTTCACAACATATATCTGCGGCTTATATTCCGGTGTGGCTAATATATCGGAAAATAATTCCCCCCCCTTAAAATTTAGTGGCGAATACGGTAAATAGATCGGAATTTGTTCGGATTTTTTTTTTTTTTAATGTTAATTTTTAGAAAGAGATCTACGCAACTATTAATAGTAATATATAATAAAAAATTTAAAAAAAATTTAAATTTAAATTTTAATTTATTGTTTTAATTGGTTTTACCCTTTAAAATGTTGTTCAGCTGATTGGAGAGCTAGCCTGCGCAGCTAGCGGGTCTGTTTTGTCTGATCAGCCGTTTTACTGCCGTGTTACAGACACCATTTGGGAAAAGGTATGTAAATAAACATTTACAAAATATTTCTGTGTAAATAACTAATTTCACAACGTATATATCTGCGGATTCTATTCCGGTATGGCTAATGTATGGAAAAATATTTTTCTCCCCTAAAATTTTGTGGCTAATACGGTAAATAGATCAGAATTTTTTTTTTATGTTAATTTTTAGTAAAAGATCTACGCAACTAATATATAATTTAAAAAATTTAAACGATTACATTTAGATTTTTATTTATTGTTTTAATTGGTTTTAGCCTTTAAAATGTTGCTTAGCTGATTGGAGAGCTAGCCTGCGCAGCTAGCGGGTCTGTTTTGTCTGATCCGCCGTTTTACTGCTGTGTTTCAGACACCATTTGGGAAAAGGTATGTAAATAAACATTTACAAAATATTTCTGTGTAAATAACTAATTTCACAACGTATATATCCGCGGCTTATATTCCAGTATGGCTAATATGTGGGAAAATAATTTCCCCCCCTAAAATTTAGTGGCGAATACGGTAAATAAATCGGAATTTGTTCAGATTTTTTTTTTTTAATGTTAATTTTTAGAAAGAGATCTACACAACTATTAATACTAATATATAATTTAAAAAATATAATTTTTTTTAAATTTAGATTTTTATTTATTGTTTTAATTGGTTTTACCCTTTAAAATGTTGTTTAGCTGATTGGAGAACTAGCCTGCGCAGCTAGCGGGTCTGTTTTGTCTGATCAGCTGTTTTACTGCTGTGTTTCAGACACCATTTGGGAAAAGGTATGCAAATAAACATTTACAAATTATTTCTGTGTAAATAACTAATTTCACAACGTATATATCTGCGGATTCTATTCCGGTATGGCTAATGTATGGAAAAATATTTTTCTCCCCTAAAATTTTGTGGCTAATACGGTAAATAGATCAGAATTTTTTTTTAATGTTAATTTTTAGTAAAAGATCTACGCAACTAATATATAATTTAAAAAATTTAAAACGATTACATTTAGATTTTTATTTATTGTTTTAATTGGTTTTAGCCTTTAAAATGTTGTTTAGCTGATTGGAGAGCTAGCCTGCGCAGCTAGTGGGTCTGTTTTGTGCGTGCCGCCGTTTTACTGCCATGTTACAAACACCATTTGGGAAAAGATATGTAAATAAACATTTACAAAATATTTCTGTGTAAATAACTAATTTCACAACGTATATATATCCGCGGCTTATATTCCGGTATGGCTAATATATCGGAAAATAATTTCCACCTCTAAAATTTAGTGGCTAATACGGGAAATAGATCGGAATTTGTTCGGATTTTTTTTTTTAATGTTAATTTTTAGAAAGAGATCTACGCAACTATTAATACTAATATATAATTTAAAAAATTAAATTTTTAAAAATTTTAATTTTAATTTATTGTTTTAATTGGTTTTACCCTTTAAAATGTTGCTTAGCTGATTGGAGAGCTAGCCTGCGCAGCTAGCGGGTCTGTTTTGTCTGATCCGCCGTTTTACTGCCGTGTTACAGACACCATTTGGGAAAAGGTATGTAAATAAACATTTACAAAATATTTCTGTGTAAATAACTAATTTCACAACATATATATCTGCAGCTTCTATTCTATATGGCTAATGTATGGAAAAATAATTTCCCCCCCTAAAATTTTGTGGCTAATATGGTAAATAGATCAGAATTTTTTTTTTATGTTAATTTTTAGTAAAAGATCTACGCAACTCTTAATACTAATATATAATAAAAAAAATTAAAACGATTAAATTTAGATTTTTATTTATTGTTTTAATTGGTTTTAGCCTTTAAAATGTTGTTTAGCTGATTGGAGAGCTAGCCTGCGCAGCTAGTGGGTCTGTTTTGTGCGTGCCGCCGTTTTACTGCCATGTTACAAACACCATTTGGGAAAAGGTAAACATTTACAAAATATTTCTGTGTAAATAACTAATTTCACAACGTATATATCCGCGGCTTATATTTCGGTGTGGCTAATATATGGGAAAATAATTTCCACCTCTAAAATTTAGTGGCTAATACGGGAAATAGATCGGAATTTGTTCGGATTTTTTTTTTTTAATGTTAATTTTTAGAAAGAGATCTACGCAACTATTAATACTAATATATAATAAAACATTTAAAAAAAATTTAAATTTAAATTTTTATTTATTGTTTTAATTGGTTTTACCCTTTAAAATGTTGTTTAGCTGATTGGAGAGCTAGCCTGCGCAGCTAGCGGGTCTGTTTTGTCTGATCCGCCGTTTTACTGCCGTGTTACAGACACCATTTGGGAAAAGGTATGCAAATAAACATTTACAAAATATTTCTGTGTAAATAACTAATTTCACAACGTATATATCTGCGGATTCTATTCCGGTATGGCTAATGTATGGAAAAATATTTTTCTCCCCTAAAATTTTGTGGCTAATACGGTAAATAGATCAGAATTTTTTTTTTTATGTTAATTTTTAGTAAAAGATCTACGCAACTAATATATAATTTAAAAAATTAAAACGATTACATTTAGATTTTTATTTATTGTTTTAATTGGTTTTAGCCTTTAAAATGTTGTTTAGCTGATTGGAGAGCTAGCCTGCGCAGCTAGTGGGTCTGTTTTGTGCGTGCCGCCGTTTTACTGCCATGTTACAAACACCATTTGGGAAAAGATATGTAAATAAACATTTACAAAATATTTCTGTGTAAATAACTAATTTCACAACGTATATATATCCGCGGCTTATATTCCGGTATGGCTAATATATCGGAAAATAATTTCCACCTCTAAAATTTAGTGGCTAATACGGGAAATAGATCGGAATTTGTTCGGATTTTTTTTTTTTAATGTTAATTTTTAGAAAGAGATCTAAGCAACTATTAATACTAATATATAATAAAACATTTAAAAAAAATTTAAATTTAAATTTTTATTTATTGTTTTAATTGGTTTTACCCTTTAAAATGTTGTTTAGCTGATTGGAGAGCTAGCCTGCGCAGCTAGCGGGTCTGTTTTGTCTGATCCGCCGTTTTACTGCCGTGTTACAGACACCATTTGGGAAAAGGTATGCAAATAAACATTTACAAATTATTTCTGTGTAAATAACTAATTTCACAACGTATATATCTGCGGATTCTATTCCGGTATGGCTAATGTATGGAAAAATATTTTTCTCCCCTAAAAGTTTGTGGCTAATACGGTAAATAGATCAGAATTTTTTTTTAATGTTAATTTTTAGTAAAAGATCTACGCAACTAATATATAATTTAAAAAATTAAAACGATTACATTTAGATTTTTATTTATTGTTTTAATTGGTTTTAGCCTTTAAAATGTTGTTTAGCTGATTGGAGAGCTAGCCTGCGCAGCTAGTGGGTCTGTTTTGTGCGTGCCGCCGTTTTACTGCCATGTTACAAACACCATTTGGGAAAAGATATGTAAATAAACATTTACAAAATATTTCTGTGTAAATAACTAATTTCACAACGTATATATATCCGCGGCTTATATTCCGGTATGGCTAATATATCGTAAAATAATTTCCACCTCTAAAATTTAGTGGCTAATACGGGAAATAGATCGGAATTTGTTCGGATTTTTTTTTTTTATGTTAATTTTTAGAAAGAGATCTACGCAACTATTAATACTAATATATAATTTAAAAAATAAAATTTTTAAAAATTTTAATTTTAATTTATTGTTTTAATTAGTTTTACCCTTTAAAATGTTGCTTAGCTGATTGGAGAGCTAGCCTGCGCAGCTAGCGGGTCTGTTTTGTCTGATCCGCCGTTTTACTGCCGTGTTACAGACACCATTTGGGAAAAGGTATGTAAATAAACATTTACAAAATATTTCTGTGTAAATAACTAATTTCACAACGTATATATCCGCGGCTTATATTCCGGTATGGCTAATATATGGAAAAACATGTTTTATCCTTTAAAATTTAGTGGCTTAAATGGTAAATACATCTGAATTTTTTCTGATTATTTTTTTTTTAAATGTAAATTTTTAGTAAGAAATCTACGCAACTCTCAATTCTAATATATAATTAAAACACTTTTTTTTTTTCAATTTAGATTTTTATTTATTGTTTTAATTGGTTTTACCTTTTTAATCATATTTATTTTTATATTGTTTTTATATATATATATATTTATATATATATATTTTTTCAGTCATTAGTGGAGTTAAGGATAATATTTGAATATTGTTTTTAATATTGTTGTGCAGCACTTTGGAAACATTTGTGTTGTTTAAATGTGCTATAGAAATAAAGTGGATTGATACATGAGGCCCCTGATATCGTGATACAGTTTTCAGCCATATCGCCCAGCCCTAGTTTAACTCGCTCGGGGTCCTTCAGGTGATCATTTTGGCGTGACGGGCGGTCTCCACTTACCTGAGCTTGACCGTTCCAGCAGAAGATGGCGGACTGCGACGATCCGTTCTCAAGCGGATGCCCCGAGATCTCGCCGCTGGCGTGACAATGCGCGTGCGTCTCACCTGCGGCGGGGTTCCACTCTCCTCCCGCTGCGTGCGGGTGGGCGAAGGCGGGGTTGGCGCCCACCTGAGGGCCCGGGCCGCGCTCAAACATGCAGCTGCCGGACGCCGGCGTGTGGTGGTGACGGCGAGGCCACGAGGCTGGCGCGTGCGAGTCTGTGTGGTGGAACGTGGAGTTCGCCGCCGTAGGAGGCCAAGTCTGATGAGTCACGTCAGGCGCTTCAAGATGGTGAGAGCGTGCGGAACCCCCCTGGTAAGCGCCCTCGCTCGCGGGCCAGACGTGTCCCAGGGACATGTCTGGATGGTATAGAGGTTCCTGTCCTCGGTCCAAATGTGTCAAAGTCTGCTGTGAAGAGTCCGAAGGCACCGTCAGATCCCCTCCCGTCTCTCTCAAGAGCGCCTCCTCCACGTAGGAGAACACGTCGTTGGCCAGGATGTCATTCAGTTCCCTCTCTTCATTCATCCTCAGGACCGTGCTCTCCCAGTCCCTCAGCTCCCTCTGGTCCACCTCCAGGCCGTCCAGGAAGCCGTCCCCGATGTCCCCCAGGATCTGCTCCAGCGAGTCCAGCATGACCCGCGACGTGAGGTCCCCGACGTCCCGAGGCGAGCGCGCTTGACCCGGCACGCTGAGCAGAGCGCGGCTGTCCAGGAAGGCCATCTCCAGGGGCTGCTGGGGCAGGTCGGGGTCCGGGTCGTCCGGGGCGGGGAAGACGGGGAGCCGGGGGCCGGGATGCTGCGGCTGGGAATAGAGAGAGCGGTCCTGGCGGCGTAAGGAGCCCAGGATGGAGCCGGGGTCCAGGGGGGGCTCTTCTGGGGCGGGGATGGTGAAGGGGTCCAGGTCATAGAGGACTCCTTCTCCCGTGGTCACATTGAAGGGCAGCTGCTGTCTTCTCTTCTGGAAATGTTCCTCTCCTTCTTCATTACTGCGGGGAGAGTCAAAGCATCACTTGTGGACGTGCAGAGTAGAAGGTCCATAATGTTGCCACTGAGGGCCGACAATGAAAAATCAGAAAAGGCTGGGGCCATTTTGATATTTTTAATTTTCAAAACCAATTCAATATTTGTCACTAGTTGTGACGTTGATTTCACCATTGAAATTTGGTCAGTTCCCGACCAAAATTCAATGGTGAAATCAACGTCACAACCTGACATTGATTAAACATCATCAAAAAGCATGTTGTTTCAATGTTGTATTTAGTAGGGTGTCCTAACCATTTCCACTGAGGGCCCACACTATATATATATATATATATACATATATATATATATATATATATATACACACATATATATATATACATATATATACATACAAACATTCATATATATATGTATATATAATATATACATACATTCATATATATATGTATATATAATATATACATACATTCATATATATATATATATATATACACATATACATATATATACATACAAACATTCATATATATATGTATATAAAATATATACAAACATTCATATATATATGTATATATAATATATACATACATTCATATATATATATATATGTATATATAATATATACATACATTCATATATATATATATATATATATATATATATATATATATATATATATATATATATATATACATATATATATATATATGTGTGTGTATATATACCGGTATATATATATATATATATATATATATATATATATATATATATATATACACGCATATATATACTGTATATACATATATACAGGTAAAAGCCAGTAAATTTGAATATTTTGAAAAACTTGATTTATTTCAGTAATTGCATTCAAAAGGTGTAACTTGTACATTATATTTATTCATTGCACACAGACTGATGCATTCAAATGTTTATTTCATTTAATTTTGATGATTTGAAGTGGCAACAAATGAAAATCCAAAATTCCGTGTGTCACAAAATTAGAATATTACTTAAGGCTAATACAAAAAAGGGATATTTAGAAATGTTGGCCAACTGAAAAGTATGAAAATGAAAAATATGAGCATGTACAATACTCAATACTTGGTTGGAGCTCCTTTTGCCTCAATTACTGCGTTAATGCGGCGTGGCATGGAGTCGATGAGTTTCTGGCACTGCTCAGGTGTTATGAGAGCCCAGGTTGCTCTGATAGTGGCCTTCAACTCTTCTGCGTTTTTGGGTCTGGCATTCTGCATCTTCCTTTTCACAATACCCCACAGATTTTCTATGGGGCTAAGGTCAGGGGAGTTGGCGGGCCAATTTAGAACAGAAATACCATGGTCCGTAAACCAGGCACGGGTAGATTTTGCGCTGTGTGCAGGCGCCAAGTCCTGTTGGAACTTGAAATCTCCATCTCCATAGAGCAGGTCAGCAGCAGGAAGCATGAAGTGAAACTTGCTGGTAGACGGCTGCGTTGACCCTGGTTCTCAGGAAACAGAGTGGACCGACACCAGCTGGACTGCTGCTGAGTGGTCCAAAGTCATGTTTTCTGACGAAAGCAAATTTTGCATTTCCTTTGGAAATCGAGGTCCCAGAGTCTGGAGGAAGACAGGAGAGGCACAGGATCCACGTTGCCTGAAGTCTAGTGTAAAGTTTCCACCATCAGTGATGGTTTGGGGTGCCATGTCATCTGCTGGTGTCGGTCCACTCTGTTTCCTGAGATCCAGGGTCAACGCAGCCGTCTACCAGCAAGTTTTAGAGCACTTCATGCTTCCTGCTGCTGACCTGCTCTATGGAGATGGAGATTTCAAGTTCCAACAGGACTTGGCGCCTGCACACAGCGCAAAATCTACCCGTGCCTGGTTTACGGACCATGGTATTTCTGTTCTAAATTGGCCCGCCAACTCCCCTGACCTTAGCCCCATAGAAAATCTGTGGGGTATTGTGAAAAGGAAGATGCAGAATGCCAGACCCAAAAACGCAGAAGAGTTGAAGGCCACTATCAGAGCAACCTGGGCTCTCATAACACCTGAGCAGTGCCAGAAACTCATCGACTCCATGCCACGCCGCATTAACGCAGTAATTGAGGCAAAAGGAGCTCCAACCAAGTATTGAGTATTGTACATGCTCATATTTTTCATTTTCATACTTTTCAGTTGGCCAACATTTCTAAAAATCCCTTTTTTGTATTAGCCTTAAGTAATATTCTAATTTTGTGACACACGGCATTTTGGATTTTCATTTGTTGCCACTTCAAATCATCAAAATTAAATGAAATAAACATTTGAATGCATCAGTCTGTGTGCAATGAATAAATATAATGTACAAGTTACACCTTTTGAATGCAATTACTGAAATAAATCAAGTTTTTCAAAATATTCTAATTTACTGGCTTTTACCTGTATATGTGTGTGTATGTATATATATATATATATATATATATATATATATATATATATATATATATATATACGCATATATATATATATATACACACATTTATATACACATAAATATATACATATATAAATATATATACATTTATATACACATATATATACACATATATATACATTTATATACACATATATACATATATATATACATATATATATACACACATATATATATATATACACACATATATATATACATATATACATATACACACACACACATATATATATATACATATATACATATACACACACACATACATATATATATATATATATATATATATACATATACATATAAATACATACATATATACACACATATATACACATTATATATATATATACATACATATAAATACATTCATATATATATACACATATATACATATATATGTATATATATATATATACACATGTATATATATATATACTCACATATATATATATGTATACATATACATATATATACACACATATATATATATATGTATACATATACATATATATACATAAACATATACTGTATATATACACATACATACATACATACAGATATATACGCTTTATATATATATATGTATATGTATATATATAAAGCGTATATATCTGTATATATATATATATATATATATATATATATATATATATATATATATATATATATATATATACATATAAAGCGTATATATGTGCGGCTAATATATGGAACCATATTTATGCTGTGAACATTTAGTGGGCGTGGCTTATATGCGCGCTCTTTAGTCCAGAAAATACATTTTACGACTACTATCAAACGGTATTGGTATGGACGGTGAAAAAACCATATGGGCCAAGAAGACTTCCTGGTCACAAACTTACGAGAGAGGTTTCTGCCGAGCGATGATGAAGTCGGGCCTCCCGTCCTTGAAGACCACCCTGGCGGAGGCCTGGACCCACAGCCACTGTCTGCTTTTGGTCAGCAGGCGGAAGAAAGTGAAGCCGCTGTCCCCGGTTTTCATCACTGCGGGAGGGAAGGAAGATGCCGTCACCAAATACAAAGATGGAGGAGGAAGCGGGCGACGTACTCCTGACGTGGTTGTCGGCGCAGTACATCATGTCGGCGGCGTGGAGGAACTGATAGCCGGACCCCGGCATGATCAACTCCGTCTCAGAGAAGCCCAACACCAGCTTGCCCCTGACAAGAACAATAGCACATATTGCACTTCATGGCTGCATCCAGGGCTTTTCAAACTCCGGCTTCTCCTTGGACATGACACTGTTTGTTCACGGAGTTGACCTGTGACTCCATGGTGACACGCCCATGTGGGAACCCTGAAAAGTGCCCACCTGGTGTCCACGGCCATGGGCGCAAAGTCCATGCGGTGTTTGGTCTGGAAAATGAGCGTCTTGGTGCGGATCTCCATGACGGACGGCGTCTGCAGAGGCGTGGCGATGGCGAAGAGAGCCAGCGGGGGATTCCCCTTGTCCGCCACCGCCGCCTCCTTCAGGTACTTCAGGTGGCCGGAGAACTTGAGCGCCTGACCAAGAGCAGGAAGAAGGCAGTGACATTCTGATGCTGGCTTCAGCATAAAAGGGCTAAAAACCCCCAAAAACAATTCACATCCGAAGCACGATTCTAATCTATTCTGATTCTAAATCATTCATCATTTTTTTTTAAAAGATTAAAAAAAGGATAATAATAATAATAATATTATGAAAAAAATATATTAAGAATAAATAAATAAAATAATATAAAATAAAAATTATTTTAAAACATTTTAGACATTAAATTCGCGTATATGTCATATGTCAGCAACTAAAAGAATGTTTTTGTAAACTCTTTTGAAGAAGGTTTTTATTATAATTAGGGCTGGGCGATGACACAATATATATATATATATATATATATATATATATATATATATATATATATATATATATATATATATATATATATATATATATATATATATATACACAAACATATATATATATATATACATATATATATATATATACATATATATATATATACACAAACATATATATATACATACACATGAAGTGCTCTAAAACTTGCTGGTAGACGGCTGCGTTGACCCTGGATCTCAGGAAACAGAGTGGACCGACACCAGCAGATGACATGGCACCCCAAACCATCACCCAACCATGCAAATTTTGCATTTCCTTTGGAATTCGAGGTCCCAGAGTCTGGAGGAAGACAGGAGAGGCACAGGATCCACGTTGCCTGAAGTCTAGTGTAAAGTTTCCACCATCAGTGATGGTTTGGGGTGCCATGTCATCTGCTGGTGTCGGTCCACTCTGTTTCCTGAGATCCAGGGTCAACGCAGCCGTCTACCAGCAAGTTTTAGAGCACTTCATGCTTCCTGCTGCTGACCTGCTCTATGGAGATGGAGATTTCAAGTTCCAACAGGACTTGGCGCCTGCACACAGCGCAAAATCTACCCGTGCCTGGTTTACGGACCATGGTATTTCTGTTCTAAATTGGCCCGCCAACTCCCCTTACCTTAGCCCCATAGAAAATCTGTGGGGTATTGTGAAAAGGAAGATGCAGAATGCCAGACCCAAAAACGCAGAAGAGTTGAAGGCCACTATCAGAGCAACCTGGGCTCTCATAACACCTGAGCAGTGCCAGAAACTCATCGACTCCATGCCACGCCGCATTAACGCAGTAATTGAGGCAAAAGGAGCTCCAACCAAGTATTGAGTATTGTACATGCTCATATTTTTCATTTTCATACTTTTCAGTTGGCCAACATTTCTAAAAATCCCTTTTTTGTATTAGCCTTACACAATATTCTAATTTTGTGACACACGGAATTTTGGATTTTCATTTGTTGCCACTTCAAATCATCAAAATTAAATGAAATAAACATTTGAATGCATCAGTCTGTGTGCAATGAATAAATATAATGTACAAGTTACACCTTTTGAATGCAATTACTGAAATAAATCTAGTTTTTCAAAATATTCTAATTTACTGGCTTTTACTTGTATATATATATACACACACACACATACATGCATATATATATATATATATATATATATATATATATATATATATATATATATATATATATATATATATATATATATATGTATACATGTATATATATATATATATATATATATATATATATATATATATATGTATACATGTATATATATATATATATATATATATATATATATATATATATATATATATATATATGTATACATGTAATATATATATATATATATATATATATATATATATATATATGTATACATGTAATATATATATATATATATATATATATATATATATATATATATATATATATATATATATATATTACATGTATAATGTACAAGTTACACCTTTTGAATGCAATTACTGAAATAAATCTAGTTTTTCAAAATATTCTAATTTACTGGCTTTTACTTGTATATATATATACACACACACACATACATGCATATATATATATATATATATATATATATATATATATATATATATATATATATATATATATATATATATGTATACATGTATATATATATATATATATATATATATATATATATATATATATATATATATGTATACATGTATATATATATATATATATATATATATATATATATATATATATATATATATGTATACATGTAATATATATATATATATATATATATATATATATATATGTATACATGTAATATATATATATATATATATATATATATATATATATATATATATATATATATACATATGTATATATACATATACATATAGGGTTGTACCGATACCAATATTTTGGTACCGGTACCAAAATGTATTTCGATACTTTTCTAAATAAAGGGGCCCACAAACAATGACATTATGGGCTTTATTTTAAATTATAAATAAAAAATGTTAGTGTACATGAAACATTAGTTTATTATTGTAATTTAGTCCTTAAATAAAATAGTGAACATACTAGACAACTTGTCTTTTAGTAGTAAGTAAACAAACAAAGACCCCTAATTAGTCTGCTGACGTATGCAGTAACATATTGTGTCATTTATACACCTATTATTTTGTACACATTATGAGGGACAAACTGTAAAAATGGATCATTAATCTACTTGTTCATTTACTGTTAACATCTGTTTTAACATGTTCTATCTACACTTCTGTTCAAATGTAATAATCACTTATTCTTCTCTTCTTTGATACTTGACATTGGTTTTGGATGATACCACACATTTAGGTATCGATGCGATACCAAGTAGCTTAAAGGATCATACATTGGTCATATTCAAAGTCCTCATGTGTCCAGGGACGTACTTACTGACTTTATAAACATAATATGAATTTTTTTAAAAAAGGAAAAAAGATTTTGTGACAATACAAATCATAGTATTATCGACTAGATACGCTTCTGTACTTGGTATCATTACAGTGGTCAAATCAAAGTCACAACCTGACATTGAATAAACGTTGTTAAAAAGCATGTTGTTTCAGCGTTGTATTTGTGTGGTAGAATACTGGTTGGGAAATGACCAGAGGTGGGACCAAGTCATTGTTTTGCAAGTCACAAGTAAGTCTCAAGTCTTTGCCCTCAAGTCCGAGTCAAGTCCCGAGTCAAGACAGGCAAGCCCCGAGTCAAGTCCAAAGTCAAGACTGGAAAGTCTCAAGTCAAGTCCTAAGTACTGCATTTTGAGTTTCGAGTCCTTTCAAGTCCTTTTAACCACAGACTAATATATTAACACAGATTGTGTATGCTTTTCAAACGCTGTATTTATTTATTAAAACAAGTGCATTTTAAAAATTGCAGGAAAGAAAATTGTGCTGACATTGCACTTTATAATAGCACTATTAACCAGTCATTTTAAACATTAACTCATTCCTTTACAGAACAAACACATTGAAAAATAAAGTGCAAATGTACTTATTTGTACAAAAGTGTTAACATTGAAAAAACATGACATATACGTGAACATAACAAAAAAGTTGTACTTTTTATATGTCAGGGCCCTATGCTGCATTGCATTTGCAAAAGACCAAATTAGCCAAGAGTCTGTCAGTCATTTGTGCACGATGGGGGCGTAGTATGATGCCACCATGGCTGAAAACTCGCTCCACTGGAGCACTGGAGGCAGGCACTGCCAAGACTCTCATGGCCACTCGGAACAGTGAAGGAAGAGTCTTCATGTTCAATGCCCAGAACAAAAGGGGGGAGAGAGTTGTTTTGGGTTGGTGCACTACTTGTAAGTGTATCTTGTGTTTTTTATGTTGATTTAATTAAAAAAAGAAAGAAAAAAAAAATTATTTCTTGTGCGGCCCGATACCAATCGATCCACGGACCAGTACCGGGCCGCGGCCCGGTGGTTGGGGACCACTGAGGTAAACAACCAACAGTATGTCAGAAAGCTAGCTAAAACGGTACACATATTCATAATATAGTATACATTTTAACTGACCTTTATTTTACTATTTTTGTCTTTTTTTAGGTGGCTAAAATACGCGGTGCTGCTGACCGCCGTCTAACGTTACGTGTGATGTATTGACTAACGTAACCCTGCTTAAAAAAAATCACTGAACAAAAAGTATGAATAAGGTAGTGAACTGCAACAGATTCCCGTGTTTGCAATAACGTTATAACGTTAGCAGTGAGTTTACAGCCTCACTGATTTAACTACACAGCAAATAAAAGTCACGTTACTTAGCCAATAAACGTTATCTTACATTCAAAACTTACCGTTCTTTGTGCAACTTCAAATGCCGGACAAAGTTGGAAGTTGTTGCCTCTCCATCAGTAATTTTCGAACCGCATGTGTTGCATACTGCAAACCGTTTTGTGTTGACCACCTCGTAATTTTTATACCCAAACAAAATTATTTTAGGTATCATTTTTTGTTCACCGGCGTGTGGTTTGGACATGTCTTCTCCGTTGGTTGTCCTGCAATTTGATTGGATGAATGCTGTGTGATGAAAACAAAGTAGATCTAATTTGATTGGCTGTTGTACTGAGAGCACACCAGCTGACACACGCAACGCTGATAGACAAGTACACAATGAAAAATACGGAGCGCTCCCGAATAACTTTTTCATCTTTGGGTTTTGGGGAAAGTAGCAAGTCATGTCAAGTCATGTCAATTCAAAAGGCTCAAGTCCAAGTGAAGTCACAAGTCATTGATGTTAAAGTCGAAGTCGAGTTGCAAGTCTTTTTACATTTTGTCAAGTCGAGTCTAAAGTCATCAAATTCATGACTCGAGTCTGACTCGAGTCCAAGTCATGTGACTCGAGTCCACACCTCTGGAAATGACCAAAATTAAATGCTCAAATCAACGTCTTAGAACCCAACATTGACTAAACGTTGTCAAAAAGCATGTTGTTTCAACATCAGCTTTGAGTTGCTCAACATCAGGACTTAACTCAACAAGTTCTCAACGTCTCCTTCCTGCTGGGTTATGAATCCATCTAGAATCGGGATAAGTAAGAATTGCGATTCGGGTGTGAATGGATTTGTTTGTACAAACAAACCTCCCTAATGATTATCATGATTATATCTAATAATACACTATATTGCCAAAAGTATTTGGCCACCCATCCAAATGATCAGTATCACTTGGCCCGGCCACAGGCGTAAAAAAAAAAAGGACTTATGGAAACTGTTTCTACAAACATTTGTGAAAGAATGGGCCGCTCTCAGTGATTTCCAGCGTGGAACTGTCACAGGATGCCACCTGTGCAACAAATCCAGTTGTGAAATGTCCTCGCTCCTAAATATTCCAAAGTCAACTGTCGGCTTTATTATAAGAAAATGGAAAAGTTTGGGAACAACAGCAACTCAGCGGATGCTGAAGCGCACTGTGCAGAAAGTCTCTGCACAGTCAGTTGCTACAGAGCTCCAACCCTTCCAATTAGCCCACGTACAGTACGCAGAGAGCTTCATGGAATGGGTTTCCATGGCCGGGCAGCTGCATCTAAGCCATACATCACCAAGTCCAATGCAAAGCGTGGGATGCAGTGGTGTAAAGCACGTCGCCACTGGACTCTAGAGCAGTGGAGACGCCTTCCCTGGACTGATGAATCACACTTTTCCATCTGGCAATCTGATGGACCAGTCTGGGTTTGGAGGTTGCCAGGAGAACGCTACATTTTGCACTGCAGTGGGAAATTTGGTGGAGGAGGAATTATGGTATGGGGTTGTTTTTCAGGAGTTGGGCTTGGCCCCTCAGTTCCAGTGAAAGGAACTTTGAATGCTCCAGGATAATAATAATAATAATAACTGAAATTTATATAGCGCTTTTCTAAGTACCCAAAGTCGCTTTTACATCTAGAACCCATCAATCATTCACACCTGGTGGTGGTAAGCTACTTTCATAGCCACAGCTGCCCTGGGGTTGACTGACAGAAGCGTGGCTGCAATTTGCGCCAACGGCCCCTCCGACCACCACCTATCATTCATCATTCAATTCACCGGTGTGAGTGGCACCGGGGGCAAAGGGTGAAGTGTCCTGCCCAAGGACACAACGGCAGCGATTTTTTTGGATGGTAAGAGGCGGGGAGCGAACCTGCAACCCTCAGGTTTCTGGCACGGTTGCTCTACCCACTACGCCATGCCGCCCATGGATACCAAAACATTTTGGACAATTCCATGCTCCCAACCTTGTGGGAACAGTTTGGAGCGGGCCCCTTCCTCTTCCAACATGACTGTGCACCATTGCACAAAGCAAGGTTCATAAAGACATGGATGACAGAGTCTGGTGTGGATGAACTTGACTGGCCTGCACA
This sequence comes from Nerophis lumbriciformis, assembly GCF_033978685.3. NCBI lineage: Eukaryota > Metazoa > Chordata > Actinopteri > Syngnathiformes > Syngnathidae > Nerophis > Nerophis lumbriciformis. The sequence continues at coordinate 52,539,182 of NC_084558.2, read as the reverse complement.
GAGTCCTGACCTGAACCCCATAGAACACCTTTGGGATGAATTAGAACGGACACTGAGGGCCAGGCTTTCTCCACCAACATCAGTATGTGACCTCACCAATGCGCTTTTGGAAGAATGGTGGAAAATTCCTATAAACACACTCCGCAACCTTGTGGACAGCCTTTCCAGGGTTAGGAATGGGATGTCATATGTGAGTCAAGGCAGGTGGCCAAATACTTTTGGGAATATATTGTATATTGCCAGGTATTGGCAACCGTCGCCCCAAGAATGGGATGGAATGCTCTAAGGCAGCGTAACGTCAACTGAAAAAGTGAAAGTAGTTATTTGTGTCACCAAGAATCCAGACGTGTTGTCCAGGAGGCAGCGAAGGCGACAGCAGAAACTTCTCTCCAGGAAGAAGGAGTCGTCCATGGGCAACATCGGAGCTGCATGACACAGTTTCAACATGAACAAACATCCTTTCCATCAGACTTTAGCGCACCTTGACACTCACTGGCGTCGCCCAGTTGGACCCCGGGCTGCAGCTGGCAGCTGAACAGTTCTCGGTCGTCAACGTGGACCAGGTCCAAGATGCTCTGCTGCACCACGTCGGACTGAGAGAGAAGAAGTACGCGTGAGAGACGGAAACGTGTCACACAATAGCATCCTGCGAGATGAAGTTAGCGTGTGTGCTCGAGAAGAAGTCGGAAATAAATAAATACAAATAAAAAGATCCAAAACCTGATGGAAGCCCAGGAAGTCCTGGATGGTGGACGAGGTGTAGAAGATGGTGCCGTCTCTCGTCACCACCAAGACGAAGCCGCTGAGCGACTGGCGGGGGGAAAAAAGACGACAATCGTTGCAAGGACAAAGCTCAAGACTAGGGGTCCCTAAACTAAGACCCGCGGGCCGGATCCGGCCCCCCAGCATCCAAAATCTGGCCCACAGGAAGTCCCAAGTTAAAAAAAAAAAAGTTTTTTTATTTTTATTTTTTTTAATCTTTCCTTTCTAATCCATTTTCTACCGCTTGTTACTCTTGGTGTCTCTGAGCCGCTCAGGCAAATCATATTGTCTAAAAAGGAATTTTCCCATCGATAACGTGACAATGTTAAATATTGATGAACATCAATTGAGTTAGTTAATTAATGTTAAATGACAAAACGGATTATAAAGACAATGTATACATACATACATACATATATATATGTATGTGTGGGAAAAAATCACAAGACTATTTCATCACAAGACTATTTCATCTCTACAGGCCTGTTTCATGAGGGGGGGTACCCTCCTGACGATTGAGGGTACCCCCCCCTCATGAAACAGGCCTGTAGAGATGAAATAGTCTTGTGATTTTTTCCCACACATACATATATTGCGCTCTACTACGGTATCGAGCACTATTTTTTGGATAACCTTATTAAGACATACATACATATATATATATATATATATATATATATATACACATATATACATACACACATATATATATATATATATATATATATATATATATATACACACACACATTAACGGCCGATAAATGCTTTAAAATGTAATATCGGAAATGATTGGTATCGTTTTTTTTTTATTATCGATATAGTTTTTTTGTTTTTTTTTATTAAATCAACATAAAAAACACAAGATACACTTACAATTAGTGCACCAACCCAAAAAACCTCCCTCCCCCATTTACACTCATTCACACAAAAGGGTTGTTTCTTTCTGTTATTAATATTCTGGTAGGTTCCTACATTATATATCAATATATATCAATACAGTCTGCAAGGGATACAGTCCGTAAGCACACATGATTGTGCGTGCTGCTGGTCCACTAATAGTACTAACCTTTAACACTTCATTTGACTCATTTTCATTAATTACTAGTTTCTATGTAACTGTTTCTATATTGTTTTACTTTCTTTTTTATTCAAGAAAATGTTTTTAATTTATTTATTTATTTATTTTTATTTTTTTAAAGGACCTTATCTTCACCATACCTGGTTGTCCAAATTAGGCATAATAATGTGTTAATTCCACGACTGTATATATCAGTATCGGTTGCTATCGGTATCGGTAATTAAGAGTTGGACAATATCGGAATATCGGATATCGGCAAAAAGCCATTATCGGACATCCCTAACATATATACTGTATATACATACACACACACCCACACACACACGCACACACACATTTATATATACCGGTATATATGCATACACATATATACACATATACAGTATATATACACATATATACATACAGTACATATACATACATATATATATATATATATATATATATATATATATATATATATATATATATATATATATATATATATATATATATAAATATATATACATGTATATATATAAATATATATATATGCATATATAAATATACATATATATAAATATACATATATATATATATATATAAATATACATATATATATATATATAAATATACATATATATACACACACAGGTAAAAGCCAGTAAATTAGAATATTTGGAAAAACTTGATTTATTTCAGTAATTGCATTCAAAAGGTGTAACTTGTACATTATATTTATTCATTGCACACAGACTGATGCATTCAAATGTTTATTTCATTTAATTTTGATGATTTGAAGTGGCAACAAATGAAAATCCAAAATTCCGTGTGTCACAAAATTAGAATATTACTTAAGGCTAATACAAAAAAGGGATTTTTAGAAATGTTGGCCAACTGAAAAGTATGAAAATGAAAAATATGAGCATGTACAATACTCAATACTTGGTTGGAGCTCCTTTTGCCTCAATTACTGCGTTAATGCGGCGTGGCATGGAGTCGATGAGTTTCTGGCACTGCTCAGGTGTTATGAGAGCCCAGGTTGCTCTGATAGTGGCCTTCAACTCTTCTGCGTTTTTGGGTCTGGCATTCTGCATCTTCCTTTTCACAATACCCCACAGATTTTCTATGGGGCTAAAGGTCAGGGGAGTTGGCGGGCCAATTTAGAACAGAAATACCATGGTCCGTAAACCAGGCACGGGTAGATTTTGCGCTGTGTGCAGGCGCCAAGTCCTGTTGGAACTTGAAATCTCCATCTCCATAGAGCAGGTCAGCAGCAGGAAGCATGAAGTGCTCTAAAACTTGCTGGTAGACGGCTGCGTTGACCCTGGATCTCAGGAAACAGAGTGGACCGACACCAGCAGATGACATGGCACCCCAAACCATCACTGATGGTGGAAACTTTACACTAGACTTCAGGCAACGTGGATCCTGTGCCTCTCCTGTCTTCCTCCAGACTCTGGGACCTCGATTTCCAAAGGAAATGCAAAATTTGCATGGTTGGGTGATGGTTTGGGGTGCCATGTCATCTGCTGGTGTCGGTCCACTCTGTTTCCTGAGATCCAGGGTCAACGCAGCCGTCTACCAGCAAGTTTTAGAGCACTTCATGCTTCCTGCTGCTGACCTGCTCTATGGAGATGGAGATTTCAAGTTCCAACAGGACTTGGCGCCTGCACACAGCGCAAAATCTACCCGTGCCTGGTTTACGGACCATGGTATTTCTGTTCTAAATTGGCCCGCCAACTCCCCTGACCTTAGCCCCATAGAAAATCTGTGGGGTATTGTGAAAAGGAAGATGCAGAATGCCAGACCCAAAAACGCAGAAGAGTTGAAGGCCACTATCAGAGCAACCTGGGCTCTCACAACACCTGAGCAGTGCCAGAAACTCATCGACTCCATGCCACGCCGCATTAACGCAGTAATTGAGGCGAAAGGAGCTCCAACCAAGTATTGAGTATTGTACATGCTCATATTTTTCATTTTCATACTTTTCAGTTGGCCAACATTTCTAAAAATCCCTTTTTTGTATTAGCCTTAAGTAATATTCTAATTTTGTGACACACGGAATTTTGGATTTTCATTTGTTGCCACTTCAAATCATCAAAATTAAATGAAATAAACATTTGAATGCATCAGTCTGTGTGCAATGAATAAATATAATGTACAAGTTACACCTTTTGAATTCAATTACTGAAATAAATCAAGTTTTTCAAAATATTCTAATTTACTGGCTTTTACCTGTATATAAATATACATATATATACATATACATATATATATACATATATATATATAAATATACATATATATACATATATATATAAATAAATATACACATATATAAATATACATACATACATACATACACATATATATGTATATATATATATATATATATATATATATATATATATATACAGCCTGGCCCCCGGCCCGAGTCAAAAAGTTTGGGGGACCCCTGCTCAAGACCCTCTCTCCCCGGGTACCTTCAGGAGGAACTCGCCCTCCGAGAACCTGACGCCATCCAGGGTCACCGCTCGGTCGTCCGGAGGGCGCGCGGCGCTTTTGCTGTGGAGTCCCTCTGAAGAGAAAAGAACGACAACAATGATCATAGGCACAAACTAAACGGCGTCGGTGCCAAGGAGGAGCCGGAGCTCGAAAACACTTTTGTCGTTATAGCACGGTTTGAACACTTGGCCTTCCCGAGGCAACTGGATAAGTGTGTTCAGGACTACAAACTACCGTACATTTTTTTCCCCTACACTCTGCACCATGCGGCCTATAAAACGGTGCGGTTAAATGATGGGACTTTTCTCCGACAAAATTAGTAGGACAAAACGGTGCTCGCCAAATACTCTCACCAGTGAAGCATGTTTGATATAAAGAGTGGGGTTTCTAACAATTAGGAAGATTTGTGTCATGTTTGTCCTCCTACAGAAAACATATTAAAACAACAAATATATTTTTCTCTCATTTTCCATTTTTATACATTTTTGAAAAAGCTCACTAAAGAGCCACATGTAGTTGCCGACCCCCGTCCTAGGGGGCCTTCTAATATTACGTATGTATCGCGTGTGTGCTATAATGTGCTTAGCTGCTGTGTAGCTGCCAGTAGCCTTAAATGTTTACCTTTAGTAAATAACCTGACAAAATCGTGGAAAAGACCAACTTTGTGTGCTTATTAGGGTTCTACGGTATACCGGTACTACTAGAGTACCGCGATACTAATTAATTATATTCGGTACTATGCCGGCTCTAAAAAGTACCGGTCCCATACACCCCCCCCCCCCCCCCCCCCCCCCCGTCGTGTCATTGCTGGTTTTACGAGCAGAGGAGCATGTTCGGCAGCGCACACACACGGAGTACTTACAAGCAGACACAGTGTGTAGACAGAAAAGGGAGAATAGACGCAGTTTGGTGTCGCAGTCGGCAGTGTTTTAGCTACTTCTAAATCACTAATCCTCGCCTCCATGGCCACAAATAAAGTACATTTCTTACAAGTAGCATTATCACTGGAGGACGAGGACTAGCTAAACATGCTTCACTACACACCGTAGGAGGCGTCACAATGTAAACAAACGCCATGGGTGGATCTACACCTGACATCCACTGTAATACCAAGTACAGGAGCGTATCTAGTCGATACTACTATGATTACATCGATATTTTTTAGCATCACAAAATCTTCTTTCGTTTTTTTTAAATTCATATTATGTTTATAAAGTCAGTAAATACGTCCCTGCACACATGAGGACTTTGAATATGAGCAATGTATGATCCTGTAACTACTTGGTATCGGATCCATACCTAAATGTGTGGTATCATCCAAAACTAATGTCAAGTATCAAAGAAGAGAAGAATAAGTGATTATTACATTTGAACCGAAGTGTAGATAGAATAAAACAGAAAATAAGCAGATATTAACAGTAAATGAACAAGTGGATTAATAATAATTTTTTACAGTTTGTCCCTCATAATGTGTAGAAAATAATAGGTGTATAAATGACACAATATGTTACTGCATAAGACTAATTAGGAGTCTTTGTTTGTTTACTTACTACTAAAAGACAAGTCAGTGTTTCCCACAGGACAGGCATCTATTTGTGGTGGTGTGGTCGGCGGGCGAGTGGGGGGGGGGGGGGGATGGGGGGGGATGACCAAGAAGAACGCGGAGTTGGAATATAATTACAACATTTTATGTACATATTTATATACAGATTTGAACAATTAGTGATTCACTGAAATATATTTATTAATTGTGGTTCTTACAAAAAATATATCTTATAAAATATAAAAGCTAAAATGTCTCTTAAAGCTCTGCCCCTTTAATTAGTGAATACTAAATAATTTAACTTTAGCCTACTACTACAACCATATTATTTACCAGCAACATGAAGTGAAACAGAGGCAGAGGTGTCCTGCCACAGTCAGTCAACCTCCTCCTCCTCCTCCTCCTGCTGCTGCTGCTGAACAGGTCGCACCTGTGGTCCGAACTTGTAGGCCTACCTCCTCTCCAAGTCGAGCCCTTTTCAGCCGTTGAAAATATTTTTCTATACTCATCTGTGTGAAGGAGTGAACATCCAACATTAGAATTTATTACTAACGAGCAGAAGCGCTCTATGTACAGTGCCGTCTAACCTTAAGCGGCAGCAGCTCAACACATGCAGGGTTCAACGTTAAGGTTTTTTTCTACTTGCCTGACTTCTCAAATCTACTTGCCCCAATATTTGTACTTGTCCTGCCTAGGTTTTTTTCTTGCTGTGTAGTGCTCATGGCTTATATCTTAATAGAATCCTTCTCGTTGACTATTTACAGCACTACACAGTATTTATTATTATTATTATTATTATTATTATTATTATCTATAATTGCATTTAAATGGCATTGCATACATGTAAAATTAAATGCTATTTCACATTATTTGACCAGTAGCAGTTACACTCATCTGAACAGGTCAGCCACCTGTTTAAAGCCCAATCACAGTTGAAATCTTGAAATGAAGGGTCTTTGATGGCCAAAACATTAACCTGGACAACATTTTAACAGCTGGTTGGCTCAGATTTTATTATTTTCATTGCATTCACATGCTGCAGTGGACAGTGGACGATTTAGCTTCAGTCCATGTGTGTTTATTGACAACATGGTTATAACCTGGACACGTTAGCTCGTCGGTATTGTAACACGTGACTGTTACTACGAGCGTCTGCCCCGGGCCACGAGTCAAACAGCGGCGGTGTTAATGAAGCAGCGTCAGGCTGCTCACCGTCAGTGAAACGCTCGGTGAAATCACGGATTAACGTTAAATATATGACGAGCCGTGAGCGATGCAGCTATAACCTATCTACTAGTGATGGGTTGATGAGGCGTCATGAAGCGTTTTGACACATTGCAAAACTGTATTGATACTGTGTCACTAAATACTGACATCTGCTGGACATTAAAAATCCCTACAGGCAACCTATGGACCGACTCAACTGACACTGATTTTATGACCTAGTACAGTGGTTCTCAAATGGGGGTACGCGAACCCCTGGGGGTACTTGAAGGTATGCCAAGGGGTACGTGAGATTTTTTTTAAATATTCTAAAAATAGCAACAATTCAAAAATCCTTTATATATTTATTGAATAATACTTCAACAAAATATGAATGTAAGTTCATAAACTCAGTGAAGCACAAGCTCAGGTTTGTCACTAAAATGTCTGTCAAAAAGAAGTGTGAAAAGAAATGCAACAATGCAATATTCAGTGTTGACAGCTAGATTTTTTGTGGACATGTTCCATAAATATTGATGTTAAAGATTTATTTTTTTTGTGAAGAAATGTTTAGAATTAAGTTCATGAATCCAGATGGATCTCTAATACAATCCCCAAAGAGGGCACTTTAAGTTGATGATTACTTCTAGGTGTAGAAATCTTTATTTATAATTGAATCACTTGTTTATTTTTCAACAAGTTTTTAGTTATTTTTATATCTTTTTTTCCCAAATAATGCAAGAAAGACCACTACAAATGAGCAATATTTTGCACTGTTATACAATTTAATAAATCAGAAACTGATGACATAGTGCTGTATGGATAGTCGAATCTCGGATTCAGGAGGAACAGTGTGGTTTTCGTCCTGGTCGTGGAACTGTGGACCAGCTCTATACTCTCGGCAGGGTCCTTGAGGGTGCATGGGAGTTTGCCCAACCAGTCTACATGTGCTTTGTGGACTTGGAGAAGGCATTCGACCGTGTCCCTCGGGAAGTCCTGTGGGGAGTGCTCAGAGAGTATGGGGTTTCGGACTGTCTGATTGTGGCGGTCCGCTCCCTGTATTATCAGTGTCAGAGCTTGGTTCGCATTGCCGGCAGTAAGTCGGACACGTTTCCGGTGAGGGTTGGACTCCGCCAAGGCTGCCCTTTGTCACCGATTCTGTTCATAACTTTTATGGACAGAATTTCTAGGCGCAGTCAAGGCGTTGAGGGGATCTGGTTTGGTGGCTGCAGGATTAGGTCTCTGCTTTTTGCAGATGATTTGGTCCTGATGGCTTCATCTGGCCAGGATCTTCAGCTCTCACTGGATCGGTTCGCAGCTGAGTGTGAAGCGACTGGGATGAGAATCAGCACCTCCAAGTCCGAGTCCATGGTTCTCGCCCGGAAAAGGGTGGAGTGCCATCTCCGGGTTGGGGAGGAGATCTTGCCCCAAGTGGAGGAGTTCAAGTACCTCGGAGTCTTGTTCACGAGTGAGGGAAGAGTGGATCGTGAGGTCGACAGGCGGATCGGTGCGGCGTCTTCAGTAATGCGGACGCTGTATCGATCCGTTGTGGTGAAGAAGGAGCTGAGCCGGAAGGCAAAGCTCTCAATTTACCGGTCGATCTACGTTCCCATCCTCACCTATGGTCATGAGCTTTGGGTTATGACCGAAAGGACAAGATCACGGGTACAAGCGGCCGAAATGAGTTTCCTCCGCCGGGTGGCGGGTCTCTCCCTTAGAGATAGGGTGAGAAGCTCTGTCATCCGGGGGGAGCTCAAAGTAAAGCCGCTGCTCCTCCGCATCGAGAGGAGCCAGATGAGGTGGTTCGGGCATCTGGTCAGGATGCCACCCGAGCGCCTCCCTAAGGAGGTGTTTAGGGCATGTCCGACCGGTAGGAGGCCACGAGGAAGACCCAGGACACGTTGGGAAGACTATGTCTCCCGGCTGGCCTGGGAACGCCTCGGGATCCCCCGGGAGGAGCTGGACGAAGTGGCTGGGGAGAGGGAAGTCTGGGCTTCCCTGCTTAGGCTGCTGCCCCCGCGACCCGACCTCGGATAAGCGGAAGAAGATGGATGGATGGATGGATCTTTTTTTTTTCAACCAAAAATGCTTTGCTCTGATTAGGGGGTACTTGAATTTAAAAAAAAATCACAGGGGGTACATTGCTGAAAAAAGGTTGAGAACCACTGACCTAGTATATACAATAATATAAACCAAGTCATTGTATTTCATTTAGGATTATTTCATAACTTCATTTAAATAAAAATATATTTTTTGTCTTTTTTAGATACAGTCAAATAATGTGAACATGTATCATAACATGGAAATCTAAGAGAATGTGTTGTGAATGAGGATGCTTGTGGACCTGGAAATTATTATTTATTTATTTTTACACATTTTTATAAAAAAAAAAAACAGTTTTTCCAACGTATTCAATTTTAGACGCTTTCTCTTCTTAGTTATTATTTCTCCGGCTGTAGAAAAGAGCCGCTCACAGGGCACAGAGGAGGCGTCAGTGCGACACAGTTGGCGTATCGGTCACGTGACCAAAACAGCTCATGGTCGGTCACGTGACTTTCTAAAAGCGGTACGCGCACCGACACAGGGTTTCGCTCTATAAGCTCGACGCATGCGCCGATGCATCGGTGTTGCCGGACCCATCACTACTATCTACCTATAACACCTGTAAAAATGAAGCAATGCTACCACGCTAGCAAGCGTTAGCTAGCCGGCTATGAGCCACCAAGCTGCTAACTGTCGCCAAAAGGCAGCATTTAAGTTTTTTTCCCCATGGCATCCTGGATCAAGGCTTTCAGCAGCTTTTGGACGTTTGAGGTAGAAACGTAGGAAGCGCCATCTTTATGAAAAGTAGCCGGCGAGTATTTTGATTCCGTCCGTCTGTCCGTCCCTCTTCTTCTTCTTCTTCTTCTTCTGGCCCACCAGGTGAATTAAGTGCTATTGCATAGTGCATAGTAGGCTACCGCCACCTACTGCACCTGAGGTGTAACTACAAGCAACATTCACAGACAGTCCCATTGCTTTTATGAGCGGTCGACCGAGTCAAAAGCCGAAAAATCCATTTGTGGCGGACGTAATTCTTTCGTGGCGGGCCGCCACAAATAAATGAATGTGTGGGAAACACTGCAAGTTGTCTATTTTATTTAAGGTCTAAATGACAATAATAAACATATGTTTCATTTTTTGTTACGATAAAGACAATAGTAAAAAATTTTGTGGTCCCCTTTATTTAGAAAAGTATCAAAATACATCTTGGTACCGGTTCCGGCACCAAAATATTGGTATGGGGACAACACTAGTGCTTATATAGTTAGGGCCCGCCATGGCCCATTGCAAAAGGACTCCCACAGGGAGTCCTTATGCAATGGGACATAAGGACCTATTGTTTTTCTAAGGTTTTATTATTATTCTTTATTCTTTCTTTATTCTTCCGCAGCTTTGCGCACTACTTTCACCCCCTTAACATGCTTCAACACTCACCAAATTTGACGCACACATAAAAAAACGCGAACAAAACTCTTTGGTAAAAATACCAAACCCCAAAACTCAAAATTGCGCTCTAGCGCCCCCTACCAAGTAAACTTGTTCTAACTCCCCGTACGAATGTCGTAGAGACATGAAACAAAAACCTCTATGTAGGTCTCACTTAGACTTAAATTTTTTTAATTTATTTTCTCGGGCAAAAATCTACAGGAAGTTTGCTATTCCCCCTTCAACACTAAATTTTAGTAAAATCAGTCACTTTTGCCTCTTTCAGCTGTAATTTCACCCCCTTAACATTCTTCAAAACTCACCAAACTGAACGCACACATCAGGACTGGCAAAAACTGTGATCTAATAAAAAAACCTAACCCCAAATTCAAAATTTGCGCTCTACAGATTTTTTTTAATAAAACGGAGAAAAAACTGCTCCTCGGAAGAAAATAATTACAAAACTGCCTGTAACTCCCACTGGGAAGGTCGGATAGACATGAAACAAATACCTCTATGTAGGTCTCACTTAGACCTACATTTCATAAATTGACAACCCTCAGCAAAAATCAACAGGAATTTTTCTATTCCCCCTTCAAAACAACATTTTTGTAAAAACCGGTTACCTTCCTTCAAAATCTATCTCCTCTGAGCGCGTTTGTCGTTTCGCCTTCAAACTAACACAGGTGAGAGATAAAACCCTTGTGATTAAAAGTATAGATGGGATTTTTAATACCTGCTCCGGTTTTGATTTTATGACCCTTCAAAGACCCGCTGCGCTGATGCTCCTGCGGTGCTGTTTTTCTAAGATGGCTGCTTAACAGCAGGAAGCACCAACGTGCCCACACAATGCAGACAAGGTAGGTACACTACACAAAAGTCTTGGGACACTTCAGACTAAAAGTAGACAAAAGTATTGGGACACTTAGGACTAGCACCTGCCAAATACGCGGGCCCGTCCAACGCTGCTTGCAGCTTTAATTTGAAGTTGTTTTTTTACTATGTTTCCTTAAAAATGTGTTTACAGAAAGGCGAAGCAGTTTTGTGTTTTTGCATATCCTTCCCACAATAAGCGTCGCCCCCTAAAAGCCAGCGACGTGCGGTTCCTTGGCCATCCTTGGTGTGGGATTTGGACTCCACCGCAGAGAGAGAGAGAGAGAGAGAGTGTTTGGGGGGAGAAGCAGTGGGTTTGAGCGTGCAAGACGATAGGGATGAGTCACACTTGTGTAACATTTCCACTGTGTGTGTGTGGATTGTGTGACGTGGTGTCAAAGTCATCCCGAGTGCGGTTTAGGGTTTTGTTTTTCACCAAGAGGGTGAGCAGGTTTTGGGACGGTGAATACCCCACTTGTGACCTTTCACTCTTCCATCTAATCTGTGATCCACGACGCCTCCTTCCCCTTCCACTAATGACTCCACGGCACGCTAACCCCCGCCCCCACGCAAAACAAACCTGCCCCAGGAATTTCCCCCGACATGGCGGTCAAGAGCGAGGGAGTCACGTCTGCAGGAATCTCGGGTGTTGTTGTTGCAGCGGGAGCCCGCGCTGGCATCGGCCCCCACCCGATCCTATCTTTTACCCATTTGCACACGGTCCGAATCGTTGACCGAGTGATTTGAGTGTGACCCCTTGATGCCCCGCTGTCTCGTTGACAGCAGAACCGGCTCGCTTCCTTCCTTCCTGTCTGACTCACACTCTGCAAAGTACACTATATTGCCAAAAGTATTTGGCCACCTGCCTTGACTCACGTATGAACATGAAGTGCCATCCCATTCCTAACCCATAGGGTTCAATATGACCTTTTGCAGCTATTACAGCTTCAACTCTTCTGGGAAGGCTGTCCACAAGGTTGCTGTCAGAATAATTGTATAAAAGTTATCACACAACTTGTGATAACTTGCGGCCTGTGGTTACGATCCACTGGTGCTTACAAAGCTGTCTTTGATCTTATCAAGCTATAGGCGGACGGGCTTGTAAACCTCCACTGTGTGCGATGGAATGCGCCGTGGAGGTGTCGGTTTCTTTGATCTATTGTACTGCCAGAGGAAGGACCCCAAATCTAAAAGCAGAGAGGGGGCAAACCTGACACCGCTCCAAGCACCTTTTTGTTTGAACGGTTTATGACCCAGTGCAGCAGCTGTTTATGACCTCCTCCCCTTAGAAGCAGCTGCAGCTATGTAATCAGGAAATGCCCATATAAATGTGTGGAACCCTTTCCTGAGAGCGGCGGGGTGACACTGTACGAGGGTGCAGGGTGTCGGTTTCTTTGATCTATTGTACTGCCAGAGGAAGGACCCCAAATCTACAAGCAGAGAGGGGGCAAACCTGACACCGCTCCAAGCACCTTTTTGTTTGACCTGTTTATGACCCAGTGCAGCAGCTGTTTATCAATCAATCAATCAATCAATGTTTATTTATATAGCCCTAAATCACAAGTGTCTCAAAGGGCTGCACAAGCCACAACGACATCCTCGGTACAGAGCCCACATACGGGCAAGGAAAAACTCACCCCAGTGGGACGTCGATGTGAATGACTATGAGAAACCTTGGAGAGGACCGCATATGTGGGTAACCCCCCCACCCCCTCTAGGGGAGACCGAATGCAATGGATGTCGAGTGGGTCTGACATAATATTGTGAGAGTCCAGTCCATAGTGGATCCAACATAATAGTAAGAGTCCAGTCCATAGTGGATCTAACATAATAGTGAGAGTCCAGTCCATCGTGGATCTAACATAATAGTGTGAGAGTCCAGTCCATAGTGGATCTAACATAATATTGTGAGAGTCCAGTCCATAGTGGATCCAACATAATAGTAAGAGTCCAGTCCATAGTGGGGCCAGCAGGACACCATCCCGAGCGGAGACGGGTCAGCAGCTATGACCTCCTCCCCTTAGAAGCAGCCAGAGGAAGGACCCCAAATCTACAAGCAGAGAGGGGGCAAACCTGACACCGCTCCAAGCACCTTTTTGTTTGAACTGTTTATGACCCAGTGCAGCAGCTGTTTACGACCTCCTCCCCTTAGAAGCAGCTGCAGCTATGTAATCAGGAAATGCCCAAATAAATGAGGAGGCGTGTGGAACCCTTTCCTGAGAGCGGCGGGGTGACACTGTTCGAGGGTGCAGGTCGACGCGCTCTCCTCATGAGCTAAATTGAACCCTGTCTCTGTTTGACTCCTTGCTTCTTGTCTTGTTTAATAGATAGTTTGGTGTTTGAATTTGACAGTTGCGGAATGTGTTTATAGGAATTTTCCACCATTCTTCCAAAAGCGCATTGGTGAGGTCACACACTGATGTTGGTGGAGAAGGCCTGGCTCTCAGTCTCCGTTCTAATTCATCCCAAAGGTGTTCTATGGGGTTCAGGTCAGGACTCTGTGCAGGCCAGTCAAGTTCATCCACACCAGACTCTGTCATCCATGTCTTTATGGACAGTCATGTTGGAAGAAGAAGGGGCCCGCTCCGAACTGTTCCCACAAGGTTGGGAGCATGGAATTGTCCAAAATGTTTTGGTTTCCTGGAGCATTCAAAGTTCCTTTCACTGGAACTAAGGGGCCAAGCCCAACTCCTGAAAAACAACCCTGCACCATAATTCCTCCTTCACCAAATTTCACTCGGCACAATGCAGTCCGAAATGTAGCGTTCTCCTGGCAACCTCCAAACCCAGACTGGTCCATCAGATTGCCAGATGGAAAAGCGTGATTCATCAGTCCAGAGAAGGCGTCTCCACTGCTCTAGAGTCCAGTGGCGACGTGCTTTACACCACTGCATCCCACGCTTTGCATTGGACTTGGTGATGTATGGCTTAGATGCAGCTGCCCGGCCATGAAAACCCATTTCTTTGAAGCTCTCTGCGTACATGAAGTTTGGAGCTGTGTAGCAAGTGACTGTGCAGAAAGCCTTTGCACTATGCTGACCTCTCTGTCAGTTTACGTGGCCTACCACTTGGTGGCTGAGTTGCTGTTGTTCCCAAACTCTTCACTTTTCTTATAATAAAGTTGACTTTGGAATATTTAGGAGCGAGGACATTTCACGACTGGATTTATTTTAATCTGAATGTCATTTAAGTTTTGGGTTAGTGTCTTTTTCAGTGTTCAACCAAACAGACCATCTCAAAAACAGATCAGAATGTACATGAAAACACAAAAAGTGGGATTTTGCATATGAGCAATAAAAGAGTGAATATTGAGAGGATATAAACGCTGTTTCTCATCTTCTATCATCCAGCAAGCATGCGGCCAAACATAAATGCCAAGGGTAAAAAAAAACCTGATATAAAGTCCCTGTTGTGCAGAACTTTGCTGTAGAAACGTTATGTTAGGCGTGCGCTTACAAGAACAAAGATGACTAATTGTGTGAATGTTCCAGAACATTCACACATGTTTTCTAAACCAAAATTCATCTCTTTATTCTTCTTCTTCTCCACATTTTGGCGCGCTCTACCATCCACATTTTTCCCCTCGATTCAAAGCGTTCCAACTTCAAACTGTTCAGCCTATTCTGGAATCGCGGGCTTTCTCTTGACAAGTTCCCAGAATTCTCAGATTTCCCAGAATTCCAGGTTTTCTGGGACATTTTTCCCATTCAAAATGAATTGGCCATTTTTCAAACTTCCACCATATCCACATTTTTCAACCAATTCAAAGCATTCCCCCTTCAACACATTCCACTTATCCTGGACATTCAAACTATCATTTTTACAAGTTGAAAACATTCCAGGAATTCTCATAATTCCCAGTCTTCCAAACCCTATTTTCACCCTTTTTTCTGGCGGCGACTCCTCCAACATTTTTCAACCCTCTTCAACCGTCAAAACATTCCTCTTCATCAGGACAAAAAAACAAAGTTGTTTTTTGACCTGGAAACATTCACGGTTTTTCCCAAATTCCAGGAATTCCGTAATACCATTTATGAATTGGAAAATGTTACTACTTCAACATTTCTTCGACCATTTGAAAAATTCCAACACCAACCAAACCACATTTTTTTTTACCATTTTCATAAAATTCCCATTGAAAAGAATGTGACATTTTTCAAAGTTCCACAACTCCCACATTTTTTATCCGATTCAAAGCGTTCCAACTTCAAACTATTCAGCCTATTCGGGAATCGCGGTCTTTCCCTTGACAAGTTCCAAAAATTCCCAGATTACCCAGAATTCCAGGTTTTCCAGGGCATTTTTCCCATTCAAAATGAATTGGCCATTTTTCAAACTTCCACCATTTCCACATTTTTCAACCAATTCAAATCATTCCCCCTTCAACACATTCCACTCATCCTGGACATTCAAACTATCATTTTTACAAGTTGAAAACATTCCAGGAATTCTCATAATTCCCAGTCTTCCAAACCCTATTTTCACCCTTTTTTCTGGCGACTCCTCCTCCAACATTTTTCAACCCTCTTCAACCGTCAAAACATTCCTCTTCATCAGGACAAAAAAACAAAGTTGTTTTTTGACCTGGAAACATTCACGGTTTTTCCCAAATTCCAGGAATTCCGTAATACCATTTATGAATTGGAAAATGTTACTACTTCAACATTTCTTCGACCATTTGAAAAATTCCAACACCAACCAAACCACATTTTTTTTTACCATTTTCATAAAATTCCCATTGAAAATAATTTGACATTTTTCAAAGTTCCACAACTCCCACATTTTATATCCGATTCAAAGCGTTCCAACTTCAAACTATTCAGCCTATTCGGGAATCGTGGGCTTTCCCTTGACAAGTTCCAAAAATTCCCAGATTACCCAGAATTCCAGGTTTTCCAGGGCATTTGTCCCATTCAAAATGAATTGGCCATGTTTCAAACTTCCACCATTTCTACATTTTTCAACCAATTCAAAGCATTCCCCCTTCAACACATTCCACTTATCCTGGACATTCAAACTATCATTTTTACAAGTTGAAAACATTCCAGCAATTCTCATAATTCCCAGTCTTCCAAACTCTATTTTCACCCTTTTTTCTGGCGACTCCTCCTCCAACATTTTTCAACCCTCTTCAACCGTCAAAACATTCCTCTTAATCAGGACAAAAAAACAAAGTTGTTTTTTGACCTGGAAACATTCACGGTTTTTCCCAAATTCCAGGAATTCCGTAATACCATTTATGAATTGGAAAATGTTACTACTTCAACATTTCTTCGACCATTTGAAAAATTCCAACACCAACCAAACCACTTTTTTTTTTACCATTTTCATAAAATTCCCATTGAAAAGAATGTGACATTTTTCAAAGTTCCACAACTCCCACATTTTTTATCCGATTCAAAGCGTTCCAACTTCAAACTATTCAGCCTATTCGGGAATCGCGGTCTTTCCCTTGACAAGTTCCAAAAATTCCCAGATTACCCAGAATTCCAGGTTTTCCAGGGCATTTTTCCCATTCAAAATGAATTGGCCATTTTTCAAACTTCCACCATTTCCACATTTTTCAACCAATTCAAATCATTCCCCCTTCAACACATTCCACTCATCCTGGACATTCAAACTATCATTTTTACAAGTTGAAAACATTCCAGGAATTCTCATAATTCCCAGTCTTCCAAACCCTATTTTCACCCTTTTTTCTGGCGACTCCTCCTCCAACATTTTTCAACCCTCTTCAACCGTCAAAACATTCCTCTTCATCAGGACAAAAAAACAAAGTTGTTTTTTGACCTGGAAACATTCACGGTTTTTCCCAAATTCCAGGAATTCCGTAATACCATTTATGAATTGGAAAATGTTACTACTTCAACATTTCTTCGACCATTTGAAAAATTCCAACACCAACCAAACCACATTTTTTTTTACCATTTTCATAAAATTCCCATTGAAAATAATTTGACATTTTTCAAAGTTCCACAACTCCCACATTTTATATCCGATTCAAAGCGTTCCAACTTCAAACTATTCAGCCTATTCGGGAATCGTGGGCTTTCCCTTGACAAGTTCCAAAAATTCCCAGATTACCCAGAATTCCAGGTTTTCCAGGGCATTTGTCCCATTCAAAATGAATTGGCCATGTTTCAAACTTCCACCATTTCTACATTTTTCAACCAATTCAAAGCATTCCCCCTTCAACACATTCCACTTATCCTGGACATTCAAACTATCATTTTTACAAGTTGAAAACATTCCAGCAATTCTCATAATTCCCAGTCTTCCAAACTCTATTTTCACCCTTTTTTCTGGCGACTCCTCCTCCAACATTTTTCAACCCTCTTCAACCGTCAAAACATTCCTCTTAATCAGGACAAAAAAACAAAGTTGTTTTTTGACCTGGAAACATTCACGGTTTTTCCCAAATTCCAGGAATTCCGTAATACCATTTATGAATTGGAAAATGTTACTACTTCAACATTTCTTCGACCATTTGAAAAATTCCAACACCAACCAAACCACTTTTTTTTTTACCATTTTCATAAAATTCCCATTGAAAAGAATTTGACATTTTTCAAAGTTCCACAACTCCCACATTTTATATCCGATTCAAAGCGTTCCAACTTCAAACTATTCAGCCTATGCGGGAATCGCGGGCTTTCCCTTGACAAGTTCCAAAAATTCCCAGATTACCCAGAATTCCAGGTTTTCCAGGGCATTTGTCCCATTCAAAATGAATTGGCCATTTTTCAAACTTCCACCATTTCCACATTTTTCAACCAATTCAAAGCATTCCCCCTTCAACACATTCCACTTATCCTGGACATTCAAACTATCATTTTTACAAGTTGAAAACATTCCAGCAATTCTCATAATTCCCAGTCTTCCAAACTCTATTTTCACCCTTTTTTCTGGCGGCGACTCCTCCAACATTTTTCAACCCTCTTCAACCGTCAAAACATTCCTCTTAATCAGGACAAAAAAACAAAGTTGTTTTTTGACCTGGAAACATTCACGGTTTTTCCCAAATTCCAGGAATTCCGTAATACCATTTATGAATTGAAAAATGTTGTTACTACTTCAACATTTCTTCGACCATTTGAAAAATTCCAACACCAACCAAACCACATTTTTTTACCATTTTCATAAAATTCCCATTGAAAAGAATGTGACATTTTTTCAAAGTTCCACAACTCCCACATTTTTTATCCGATTCAAAGCGTTCCAACTTCAAACTGTTCAGCCTATTCTGGAATCGCGGGCTTTCTCTTGACAAGTTCCCAGAATTCTCAGATTTCCCAGAATTCCAGGTTTTCTGGGACATTTTTCCCATTCAAAATGAATTGGCCATTTTTCAAACTTCCACCATTTCCACATTTTTCAACCAATTCAAAGCATTCCCCCTTCAACACATTCCACTTATCCTGGACATTCAAACTATCATTTTTACAAGTTGAAAACATTCCAGGAATTCTCATAATTCCCAGTCTTCCAAACCCTATTTTCACCCTTTTTTCTGGCGACTACTCCTCCCACACTTTTCAACCCTCTTCAACCGTCAAAACATTCCTCTTCATCAGGACAAAAAAACAAAGTTGTTTTTTGACCTGGAAACATTCACGGTTTTTCCCAAATTCCAGGAATTCCGTAATACCATTTATGAATTGGAAAATGTTACTACTTCAACATTTCTTCGACCATTTGAAAAATTCCAACACCAACCAAACCACATTTTTTTACCATTTTCATAAAATTCCCATTGAAAAGAATTTGACATTTTTCAAAGTTCCACAACTCCCACATTTTATATCCGATTCAAAGCGTTCCAACTTCAAACTATTCAGCCTATTCGGGAATCGCGGGCTTTCCCTTGACAAGTTCCAAAAATTCCCAGATTACCCAGAATTCCAGGTTTTCCAGGGCATTTGTGCCATTCAAAATGAATTGGCCATGTTTCAAACTTCCACCATTTCTACATTTTTCAACCAATTCAAAGCATTCCCCCTTCAACACATTCCACTCATTCTGGACATTCAAACTATCATTTTTACAAGTTGAAAACATTCCAGCAATTCTCATAATTCCCAGTCTTCCAAACTCTATTTTCACCCTTTTTTCTGGCGACTCCACCTCCAACATTTTTCAACCCTCTTCAACCGTCAAAACATTCCTCTTAATCAGGACAAAAAAACAAAGTTGTTTTTTGACCTGGAAACATTCACGGTTTTTCCCAAATTCCAGTAATTCCGTAATACCATTTATGAATTGGAAAATGTTACTACTTCAACATTTCTTCGACCATTTGAAAAATTCCAACACCAACCAAACCACATTTTTTTACCATTTTCATAAAATTCCCATTGAAAAGAATTTGACATTTTTCAAAGTTCCACAACTCCCACATTTTATATCCGATTCAAAGCGTTCCAACTTCAAACTATTCAGCCTATTCGGGAATCGCGGGCTTTCCCTTGACAAGTTCCAAAAATTCCCAGATTACCCAGAATTCCAGGTTTTCCAGGGCATTTGTCCCATTCAAAATGAATTGGCCATGTTTCAAACTTCCACCATTTCTACATTTTTCAACCAATTCAAAGCATTCCCCCTTCAACACATTCCACTCATCCTGGACATTCAAACTATCATTTTTACAAGTTGAAAACATTCCAGCAATTCTCATAATTCCCAGTCTTCCAAACTCTATTTTCACCCTTTTTTCTGGCGACTCCTCCTCCAACATTTTTCAACCCTCTTCAACCGTCAAAACATTCCTCTTAATCAGGACAAAAAAACAAAGTTGTTTTTTGACCTGGAAACATTCACGGTTTTTCCCCAAATTCCAGGAATTCCGTAATACCATTTATGAATTGGAAAATGTTACTATTTCCACATTTCTTCGACCATTTGAAACATTTCTAAGGAATTTCATAACTTAGAAATTCCAACACCAACCAAACCAAATGTTTTACCATTTTCATAAAATTCCCATTGAAAAGAATGTGACATTTTTCAAAGTTCCACAACTCCCACATTTTATATCCGATTCAAAGCGTTCCAACTTCAAACTATTCAGCCTATTCGGGAATCGCGGGCTTTCCCTTGACAAGTTCCAAAAATTCCCAGATTACCCAGAATTCCAGGTTTTCCAGGGCATTTGTCCCATTCAAAATGAATTGGCCATTTTTCAAACTTCCACCATTTCCACATTTTTCAACCAATTCAAAGCATTCCCCCTTCAACACATTCCACTCATCCTGGACATTCAAACTATCATTTTTACAAGTTGAAAACATTCCAGGAATTCTCATAATTCCCAGTCTTCCAAACTCTATTTTCACCCTTTTTTTGTGGCGACTCCTCCTCCAACATTTTTCAACCCTCTTCAACCGTCAAAACATTCCTCTTAATCAGGACAAAAAAACAAAGTTGTTTTTTGACCTGGAAACATTCGCGGTTTTCCCCAAATTCCAGGAATTCCGTAATACCATTTATGAATTGGAAAATGTTACTACTTCAACATTTCTTCAACCATTTGAAAAATTCCAACACCAACCAAACCAAATGTTTTACCATTTTCATAAAATTCCCATTGAAAAGAATGTGACATTTTTCAAAGTTCCACAACTCCCACATTTTTTATCCGATTCAAAGCGTTCCAACTTCAAACTATTCAGCCTATTCGGGAATCGCGGGCTTTCCCTTGACAAGTTCCAAAAATTCCCAGATTTCCAGGTTTTCCAGGGCATTTGTCCCATTCAAAGTGAATTGGCCATTTTTCAAACTTCCACCATTTTCACATTTTTCAACCTATTCCAACCGTTCCACCTACAACACATTCCACCATCCGAGACATTCAAACTACCATTTCTACAAGTTCATAAAATTCCAGGACTTCCCAGTTTTCTAAACCCTATTTTCACCCTTTTTTCTGTCGACTACTCCTCCCACATTTTTCAACCCACTTCAACCATCAAAACATTGCTCTCAATTAGGACAAAAAAAACCCAAAATTCCAGGAATTCCGTAATACCGTTTCTGAATTGAAAAATGTTACTCCTTCAACATTTCTTCGACGATTTAAAAAATTCCAACACCAACCAGAACATTCAAATTTTTTACCATTTTCAAAAAAATTCCCTTTATGAAATTCCCATTGAAAAGAATGGAACATTTTTCAAAGTTCCACAACTCCCACATTTTTTTATCCAATTTAAACCATTCTAACTTCAAAATATTCAGCCTGTTCAGTAATTGTGTGCTCCCTTTCAACATTTTTTTTAAAAATTCCCGGATTTCCTGGAATTCCCAGTTTTTAGAACCACTTTTCCCGATTCAAAATGAATTATCCATTTTTCAAACGTCCACAATTCCCACATTTTCCAACCAATTCAATTAAACACATTCAATTCATCCTGGAAATTCAAACAACCATTTTTCCACGTTCAACAAATTTCCAGGAATTCCTGTTTTTTCTAATCTTATTTCCAACCCTTTTTAGTGTGATGACTCTTTTCACATTATTCATCCCACTTCAACCGTTCCACTGTCAATACATCCCTCTTAATCAGGACAAAAAAAACCAAAAAATTTGAAATGGAAAAATTCAATTTTCACGAAATTCCAGGAATTCCGTAATACCATTTCTGAATTAAAAATCTTACTACTTCAACATTTCTCGACCGTTTTGAAAAATTCCAACACCAACCATTTCAACTCATTCAGAACATTCAAATTGTTAACATTTTCAAAAAAAATCCCTTTATGAAATTCCCATTGAAAAGAATGGGACATTTTTCAAAGTTCCACAACTCCTACATTTTTCATCCAATTCAATCCATTCTAACATCAAAATATTCAACCTGTTCAGGAATTGTGTGATCTCTTTCAACAATTATTTTAAAAAATTCCCGGATTTCCCAGTTTTTAGAACCATTTTCCCCATTCAAAATGAAAAATCCATTTTCCCAAACGTCCACAATTCCCACATTTTTCAACCGATTCAAACCATTCCACCTTCAACACATTCAACTCATCCTGGAAATTCAAACAACCATTTTGCCACGGTCAACAAATTTCCAGGAATTCCTGTTTTTTTCTAACCTTATTTCCAACCTTATTTTAGTCGATGACTCCTTTCACATTTTTCAACCGTTCCACTATCAAAACATTCCTCTGGGTCAAGAACTTGAAAAATTCCCGGTTTTCCCGAAATTCCATAACACCATTTTTCAATTAAAAAACTGTTACTACTTCAACATTTCTTGACCGATTTAAACAATTCCAACACCAACCAATTCATCTCATTCATGCTCCTAATCATGTTCAATAAAATCCACACTTTACCAAAATTCCCAAATTTCCAGGAAATTCCCATTGAAAAGAATGGGACATTTTTCAAAGTTCCACAACCCACATTTTTTTATCCGATTCAAACCGCTCCAACTTCAAAATATTCAGCCTGTTCAGGAATTGTGTGCTCCCTTTCAACAATTATTTTTAAAAATTCCTGGATTTCCCAGTTTTTAGAACCATTTTCCCCATTCAAAATGAAGTATCCATTTTTCAAACGTTCACAATTCCCACATTTTTCAACCGATTCAAACCATTCCACCTTCAACTCCATCCTGGAAATTCAAACAACCATTTTTCCACGTTCAACAAATTTCCAGGAATTCCTGTTTTTTCTAACCTTATTTCCAACCTTTTTTTTTAGTGCGATGACTCCTTTCACATTTTTCAACCGTTCCACTGTCAAAACATTCCTCTGGTTTAAGAACTTGAAAAATTCCCGGTTTTCCCGAAATTCCACAATACCATTTTTCAATTAAAAAACTGTTACTACTTCAACATTTCTTGACAGATTTAAACAATTCCAACATCAACCAATACAGCTCATTCATGCTCCTAATCATTTTCAATAAAATCCCCACTTTACCAAAAATTCCCAAATTTCCAGGAAGTTCCCATTGAAATGAATGGGACATTTTTCCAAGTTGCACAATTCCCACATTTTTCAACCTATTCAAACCATTCCAACTTCAAAATATTCAGCCTGTTCGGGAATTGTGTGCTCCCTTTCAACAATTATTTTTTTTAAATTCCAGGATTTCCCAGTTTTTAGAACCATTTTCCCCATTCAAAATGAAGTATCCATTTTTCAAACGTTCACAATTCCCACATTTTTCAACCTATTCAAACCATTCCAACTTCAAAATATTCAGCCTGTTCAGGAATTTTTTTTTTAATTCCAGGATTTCCTGGAATTCCCAGTTTTTAGAACCATTTTCCCCATTCAAAATGAAATATCCATTTTTCAAACGTTCACAATTCCCACATTTTTCAACTGATTCAAACCATTCCACCTTCAACACATTCAACTCATCCTGGAAATTCAAACAACCATTTTTCCACATTCGACAAATTTCCAGGAATTCCTGTTTTTTTTTTATCTAACCTTATTTCCAACCTTTTTAGAGCAACGACCCCTTCCACATTTTTCAACCCATTTCAACCGTTCCACTGTCAAAACATTCCTCTTAGTCAGGACAAAAAAACAAGTTGGTTTAAGAACTTGAAAAATTCCCGGTTTTCCCGAAATTCCATTTTTCAATTAAAAAACTGTTACTACTTCAACATTTCTTGACCGATTTAAACAATTCCAACATCAACCAATTCAGCTCATTCATGCTCCTAATCATTTTCAATAAAATCCCCACTTTACCAAAAATTCCCAAATTTCCAGGAAGTTCCCATTGAAATGAATGGGACATTTTTTCAAGTTGCACAATTCCCACATTTTTCAACCTATTCAAACCATTCCAACTTCAAAATATTCAGCCTGTTCAGGAATTGTGTGCTCCCTTTCAACAATTATTTTTTTAAATTCCCGGATTTCCTGGAATTCCCAGTTTTTAGAACCATTTTCCCCATTCAAAATGAAGTATCCATTTTTCAAACGTTAACAATTCCCACATTTTTCAACCGATTTAAACTATTCCACCTTCAACACATTCAACTCATCCTGGAAATTCAAACAACCATTTTTCCACATTCGACAAATTTCCAGGAATTCCTGTTTTTTTTAATCTAACCTTATTTCCAACCTTTTTAGAGCGACGACCCCTTCCACATTTTTCAACCCATTTCAACCGTTCCACTGTCAAAACATTCCTCTTAGTCAGGACAAAAAACAAGTTGGTTTAAGAACTTGAAAAATTCCCGGTTTTCCCGAAATTCCATTTTTCAATTAAAAAACTGTTACTACTTTAACATTTCTTGACCGATTTAAACAATTCCAACATCAACCAATTCAGCTCATTCATGCTCCTAATCATTTTCAATAAAATCCCCACTCTACCAAAAATTCCCAAATTTCCAGGAAGTTCCCATTGAAATGAATGGGACATTTTTCCAAGTTGCACAATTCCCACATTTTTCAACCTATTCAAACCATTCCAACTTCAAAATATTCAGCCTGTTCAGGAATTGTGTGCTCCCCTTCAACAATTATTTTTTTTAAATTCCAGGATTTCCTGGAATTCCCAGTTTTTAGAACCATTTTCCCCATTCAAAATGAAGTATCCATTTTTCAAACGTTCACAATTCCCACATTTTTCAACCGATTTAAACCATTCCACCTTCAACACATTCAACTCATCCTGGAAATTCAAACAACCATTTTTCCACATTCGACAAATTTCCAGGAATTCCTGTTTTTTTTAATCTAACCTTATTTCCAACCTTTTTAGAGCGACGACCCCTTCCACATTTTTCAACCCATTTCAACCGTTCCACTGTCAAAACATTCCTCTTAGTCAGGACAAAAAAACAAGTTGGTTTAAGAACTTGAAAAATTCCCGGTTTTCCCGAAATTCCATTTTTCAATTAAAAAACTGTTACTACTTCAACATTTCTTGACCGATTTAAACAATTCCAACATCAACCAATTCAGCTCATTCATGCTCCTAATCATTTTCAATAAAATCCACACTCTACCAAAAATTCCCAAATTTCCAGGAAGTTCCCATTGAAATGAATGGGACATTTTTCCAAGTTGCACAATTCCCACATTTTTCAACCTATTCAAACCATTCCAACTTCAAAATATTCAGCCTGTTCAGGAATTGTGTGCTCCCTTTCAACAATTATTATTTTTTAATTCCCGGATTTCCCAGTTTTTAGAACCATTTTCCCCATTCAAAATGAAGTGTCCATTTTTCAAACGTTCACAATTCCCACATTTTTCAACCTATTCAAACCATTCCAACTTCAAAATATTAAGCCTGTTCAGGGATTGTGTGCTCCCTTTCAACAATTATTTTTTTAAATTCCAGGATTTCCTGGAATTCCCAGTTTTTAGAACCATTTTCCCCATTCAAAATGAAGCATCCATTTTTCAAACGTTCACATCTCCCACATTTTTCAACCGATTTAAACCATTCCACCTTCAACACATTCAACTCATCCTGGAAATTCAAACAACCATTTTTCCACATTCGACAAATTTCCAGGAATTCCTGTTTTTTTTAATCTAACCTTATTTCCAACCTTTTTAGAGCGACGACCCCTTCCACATTTTTCAACCCATTTCAACCGTTCCACTGTCAAAACATTCCTCTTAGTCAGGACAAAAAAACAAGTTGGTTTAAGAACTTGAAAAATTCCCGGTTTTCCCGAAATTCCATTTTTCAATTAAAAAACTGTTACTACTTTAACATTTCTTGACCGATTTAAACAATTCCAACATCAACCAATTCAGCTCATTCATGCTCCTAATCATTTTCAATAAAATCCCCACTCTACCAAAAATTCCCAAATTTCCAGGAAGTTCCCATTGAAATGAATGGGACATTTTTCCAAGTTGCACAATCCCCACATTTTTCAACCTATTCAAACCATTCCAACTTCAAAATATTCAGCCTGTTCAGGAATTGTGTGCTCCCTTTCAACAATTATTATTTTTTAATTCCCGGATTTCCCAGTTTTTAGAACCATTTTCCCCATTCAAAATGAAGTATCCATTTTTCAAACGTTCACAATTCCCACATTTTTCAACCGATTTCAACCATTCCACCTTCAACACATTCAACTCATCCTGGAAATTCAAACAACCATTTTTCCACATTCGACAAATTTCCAGGAATTCCTGTTTTTTTTAATCTAACCTTATTTCCAACCTTTTTAGAGCGACGACCCCTTCCACATTTTTCAACTCATTTCAACCGTTCCACTGTCAAAACATTCCTCTTAGTCAGGACAAAAAACCAAGTTGGTTTAAGACCTTGAAAAATTCCCGGTTTTCCCGAAATTCCATTTTTCAATTAAAAAACTGTTACTACTTTAACATTTCTTGACCGATTTAAACAATTCCAACATCAACCAATTCAGCTCATTCATGCTCCTAATCATTTTCAATAAAATCCCCACTCTACCAAAAATTCCCAAATTTCCAGGAAGTTCCCATTGAAATGAATGGGACATTTTTCCAAGTTGCACAATTCCCACATTTTTCAACCTATTCAAACCATTCCAACTTCAAAATATTCAGCCTGTTCAGGGATTGTGTGCTCCCTTTCCACAATTTTTTTTTTAATTCCAGGATTTCCTGGAATTCCCAGTTTTTAGAACCATTTTCCCCATTCAAAATGAAGTATCCATTTTTCAAACGTTCACAATCCCCACATTTTTCAACCTATTCAAACCATTCCAACTTCAAAATATTCAGCCTGTTCAGGAATTGTGTGCTCCCTTTCAACAATTATTATTTTTTAATTCCCGGATTTCCTGGAATTCCCAGTTTTTAGAACCATTTTCCCCATTCAAAATGAAGTATCCATTTTTCAAACGTTAACAATTCCCACATTTTTCAACCGATTTTAACTATTCCACCTTCAACACATTCAACTCATCCTGGAAATTCAAACAACCATTTTTCCACATTCGACAAATTTCCAGGAATTCCTGTTTTTTTTTATCTAACCTTATTTCCAACCTTTTTAGAGCGACGACCCCTTTAACATTTTTCAACCCATTTCAACCGTTCCACTGTCAAAACATTCCTCTTAGTCAGGACAAAAAACCAAGTTGGTTTAAGACCTTGAAAAATTCCCGGTTTTCCCGAAATTCCATTTTTCAATTAAAAAACTGTTACTACTTTAACATTTCTTGACCGATTTAAACAATTCCAACATCAACCAATTCAGCTCATTCATGCTCCTAATCATTTTCAATAAAATCCCCACTCTACCAAAAATTCCCAAATTTCCAGGAAGTTCCCATTGAAATGAATGGGACATTTTTCCAAGTTGCACAATTCCCACATTTTTCAACCTATTCAAACCATTCCAACTTCAAAATATTCAGCCTGTTCAGGAATTGTGTGCTCCCTTTCAACAATTATTATTTTTTAATTCCCGGATTTCCCAGTTTTTAGAACCATTTTCCCCATTCAAAATGAAGTATCCATTTTTCAAACGTTCACAATTCCCACATTTTTCAACCGATTTAAACTATTCCACCTTCAACACATTCAACTCATCCTGGAAATTCAAACAACCACTTTTCCACATTCGACAAATTTCCAGGAATTCCTGTTTTTTTTTTATCTAACCTTATTTCCAACCTTTTTAGAGCGACGACCCCTTCCACATTTTTCAACCCATTTCAACCGTTCCACTGTCAAAACATTCCTCTTAGTCAGGACAAAAAAACAAGTTGGTTTAAGAACTTGAAAAATTCCCGGTTTTCCCGAAATTCCATTTTTCAATTAAAAAACTGTTACTACTTTAACATTCCTTGACCGATTTAAACAATTCTAACACCGACCAATCTCATTCTGAACATTCATGCTCTTAATCCTTTTCAAAATAACATTTCCCAAAATTTAAAAAAATTCCAGGAGGTTCCCATTGAAATGAATGGGACATTTTTTAAAGTTGCACAATTCCCACATTTTTCAACCTATTCAAACCATTCCAACTTCAAAATATTCAGCCTGTTCAGGAATTGTGTGCTCCCTTTCAACAATTATTTTTTTAAATTCCCGGATTTCCTGGAATTCCCAGTTTTTAGAACCATTTTCCCCATTCAAAATGAAGTATCCATTTTTCAAACGTTAACAATTCCCACATTTTTCAACCGATTTAAACTATTCCACCTTCAACACATTCAACTCATCCTGGAAATTCAAACAACCATTTTTCCACATTCGACAAATTTCCAGGAATTCCTGTTTTTTTTTTTATCTAACCTTATTTCCAACCTTTTTAGAGCGACGACCCCTTTAACATTTTTCAACCCATTTCAACCGTTCCACTGTCAAAACATTCCTCTTAGTCAGGACAAAAAACCAAGTTGGTTTAAGACCTTGAAAAATTCCCGGTTTTCCCGAAATTCCATTTTTCAATTAAAAAACTGTTACTACTTTAACATTTCTTGACCGATTTAAACAATTCTAACACCGACCAATCTCATTCTGAACATTCATGCTCTTAATCCTTTTCAAAATAAAGTTTCCCAAAATTAAAAAAATTCCAGGAAGTTCCCATTGAAATGAATGGGACATTTTTCCAAGTTGCACAATTCCCACATTTTTCCAACCTATTCAAACCATTCCAACTTCAAAATATTCAGCCTGTTCAGAAATTGTGTGCTCCCTTTCAACAATTATTTTTTTAAATTCCCGGATTTCCTGGAATTCCCAGTTTTTAGAACCATTTTCCCCATTCAAAATGAAGTATCCATTTTTCAAACGTTCACAATACCCACATTTTTCAACCGATTCAAACCATTCCACATTCAACACATTCAACTCATCCTGGAAATTCAAACAACCATTTTTCCACATTCGACAAATTTCCAGGAATTCCTGTTTTTTTTAATCTAACCTTATTTCCAACCTTTTTAGAGCGACGACCCCTTCCACATTTTTCAACCCATTTCAACCGTTCCACTGTCAAAACATTCCTCTTAGTCAGGACAAAAAACAAGTTGGTTTAAGAACTTGAAAAATTCCCGGTTTTCCCGAAATTCCATTTTTCAATTAAAAAACTGTTACTACTTTAACATTTCTTGACCGATTTAAACAATTCCAACATCAACCAATTCAGCTCATTCATGCTCCTAATCATTTTCAATAAAACCCCCACTTTACCAAAAATTCCCAAATTTCCAGGAAGTTCCCATTGAAATGAATGGGACATTTTTCCAAGTTGCACAATTCCCACATTTTTCAACCTATTCAAACCATTCCAACTTCAAAATATTCAGCCTGTTCAGGAATTGTGTGCTCCCTTTCAACAATTATTTTTTTAAATTCCCGGATTTCCTGGAATTCCCAGTTTTTAGAACCATTTTCCCCATTCAAAATGAAGTATCCATTTTTCAAACGTTCACAATTCCCACATTTTTCAACCGATTCAAACCATTCCACATTCAACACATTCAACTCATCCTGGAAATTCAAACAACCATTTTTCCACATTCGAAAAATTTCCAGGAATTCCTGTTTTTTTTATCTAACCTTATTTCCAACCTTTTTAGAGCGACGACCCCTTTAACATTTTTCAACCCATTTCAACCGTTCCACTGTCAAAACATTCCTCTTAGTCAGGACAAAAAACCAAGTTGGTTTAAGACCTTGAAAAATTCCCGGTTTTCCCGAAATTCCATTTTTCAATTAAAAAACTGTTACTACTTTAACATTTCTTGACCGATTTAAACAATTCTAACACCGACCAATCTCATTCTGAACATTCATGCTCTTAATCCTTTTCAAAATAACGTTTCCCAAAATTAAAAAAAATTCCAGGAAGTTCCCATTGAAATGAATGGGACATTTTTCCAAGTTGCACAATTCCCACATTTTTCAACCTATTCAAACCATTCCAACATCAACACATTCCACTCATCCTGGACATTCAATCTATCCAAACCAAATTCCGTTTTTCCTGGAAATTGAAACTATTCTACATTGAAACTAATCTTACATTCATGCTACATTCTGTCAGCATTTCACTTCTACTTCAGCATTCACACCAGGACTTGCCTGATCTAGTTGAAATCCTGAATGTGTGTGTGTGTGTGCTGTGAGGCGTTCACTGACCGTGGAAGTAGCTCTTGACTTTGAGGTAGCCCACGCTGAGCCGCAGCACCGACAGCTTGTCCAGGCGGCCGCGCACCTCCTCAGAAAAGGGCAGCAGGCTGGTCAGGCGCTCCAGCTCCACGTTGAGGCGGTCCCGGTGGCGCTTGGACGGGTTGGTTTTGACGGGCGGGTGCGAGGCGCTGGGTGACGAGCACACACACACACACACGCGTGAGACAATGAACACGACAGGTGTGTGTGCACATCGTAGCAACCCCCTGATATCACGCATACATGTATCACTGCTGGCCTACTTGCAAATATTCAATATTACATTAGTTTAAACATTTTAATTTATTCTAAAATATATTTTCGAACTTGTGACATTAGCCAGCCCCTCCCCCGCCTTAACAACAACTTATTTATAATATTATATATTATAATTGGACGACAAAAGTTGAAGCACAAACGATTTTGACACGTTTGGGGGCTGTTATGAGTAATAACAGTTTTTTGAGTTTTTCCTTGCCCTTATGAGGGCTCTGTACCGCGGATGTCGTTGTGGCTTGTGCTTTAGGGCTATATAAATAAACATTGATTGATTGATAACACGTTAATTACACATTAATAACATAAGAACTAAAACACATTGACAGCATAAGAACAATAACAATTGGACACAACACAAATAATTGGGACAAGTTTTGGGAGATTTTGTTTGTTTGGGGGGGGGGGTCCTGGTTATGAATAATATGTTAATTACACATTAATAACATAACTACAAAGTAAAACACACAAAAACTATAATAGACAAAAAACGTTTTGCGGCACAAACGATTGTGACTGTTTCTGGCGAAATGTTGACATGTTTGGGGGTGGGGGGGCTGGTTATGAATAATAACACCTTAATTACTAAGGGTGTAACGGTACACAAAAATGTCGGTTCGGTACGTACCTCGGTTTAGAGGTCACGGTTCGGTTCATTTTCGGAACAGTAAGAAAACAACAAAATATAAATTTTTGGGTTATTTATTTACCAAATTGGCAAAATGTTCCACCAAAAATATTTTTCTTAGTGTAATATTTGATGTGAAGTAATGGGAGCCTTGGATAGGTCAATAATTCATAATAACATTGATTTTGATTCAATATTATGTTTTGAGCAATGACAGTTTAAAAGAAAAAAAAACAGCTTTGTTTTATTAGTCAACATTGCAACTTTTTCTAAATTACATTTAACCTTTAAGCTTTTTTATTTCACTTTTGTTATGTTTTTGTTTATTTGAATAGTATTTTTAGAATGTTCCGTGGGCCTTTAAAACTAGCTGTGGGCCGCAAATGGCCTGCGGGGCACACTTTTGACACCCCTTCTATAGATAATAAAACATTAAATATGATAAATCTATGGATAAAAAGCAGAGCCTGGCGACACATGCGCGGTTATCATAACTCTCTCTCTCTCTCTCTCTGTCTCTGCCCCTCCCTCGCCAATGCTGCTGTTTGTTCTGTTTTTAACCCCTTCTTAACCCTGAACGTACATTGAAAATACACGCAACCCTAACTCAAAATGCCGGACATTTGAGGCATTTAAGAAACTCCGCCGTGACAGCTCCGCAAAAGAGGACATGTCCGGTGAAAAGAGGACGTATGGTCAGTCTATCCTAGCCCGTTAGCTGCTAGCATGCCGTGTGTTGTGCCTCGGTGGGCATTGTTTACACAACGTGTGTTACGCTACTTAATATGTCCGTGTGGAAACTCATTCGGTACACCTCCGTACCAAACCGGAACCCCCGTACCGAAACGGTTCAATACAAATACACGTACCGTTACACCCTTATTAATTACGCATTAATAACATACAAACTAAAAAACATTGACAGCATAAGAACAATAACAATTGGACACAACACAAACAATTGTTTGGGGGGGTGGGCTGGTTATGAATTATAATATATTAGCTATATTAGCCTACTATCAAAATGACTTTAAAAGTCTTATATAAGTGTTATAATGAAGACAACACATGATGTAAGTGTCTATATTAGCCTACTATCAAAATGACTCTAAAAGTCTTATATAAGTGTTATAATGAAGGCAACACATGATGTAAGTGTCTATAGTAGTTATATTAGCCTACTATCAAAATGACTTTAAAAGTCTTATATAAGTGTTATAATGAAGACAACACAAGATGTAAGTGTCTATATTAGCTATATTAGCCTACTATCAAAATGACTTTAAAAGTCTTATATAAGTGTTATAATGAAGACAACACATGATGTGAGTGTCTATATTAGTTATATTAGCCTACTATCAAAATGACTTTAAAAGTCCTATATAAGTGTTATAATGAAGGCAACGCATGATGTAAGTGTCTATATTAGTTATATTAGCCTACTATCAAAATGCCTTTAAAAGTCTTATATAAGTGTTATAATGAAGACAACGCATGATGTAAGGGTCTATATTAGTTTATATTAGCCTACTATCAAAATGACTTTAAAAGTCTTATATAAGTGTTATAATGAAGGCAACACATGATGTGTCTATATTAGCCTACTATCAAAATGACTTTAAAAGTCTTATATAAGTGTTATAATGAAGACAACACATGATGTAAGTGTCTATATTAGCTATATTAGCCTACTATCAAAATGACTTTAAAAGTCTTATATAAGTGTTATAATGAAGACAACGCATGGCGTAAGTGTCTATATTAGTTATATTAGCCTACTATCAAAATGACTTTAAAAGTCGTATATAAGTGTTATAATGAAGGCAACACATGATGTGTCTATATTAGCCTACTATCAAAATGACTTTAAAAGTCTTATATAAGTGTTATAATGAAGGCAACACATGATGTGTCTATATTAGCCTACTATCAAAATGACTTTAAAAGTCTTATATAAGTGTTATAATGAAGACAACACATGATGTAAGTGTCTATATTAGCTATATTAGCCTACTATCAAAATGACTTTAAAAGTCTTATATAAGTGTTATAATGAAGACAACGCATGGCGTAAGTGTCTATATTAGTTATATTAGCCTACTATCAAAATGACTTTAAAAGTCGTATATAAGTGTTATAATGAAGGCAACACATGATGTAAGTGTCTATATTAGTTATATTAGCCTACTATCAAAATTACTTTAAAAGTGTTATATAAGTGTTATAATGAAGGCAACACATGATGTAAGTGTCTATATTAGCCTACTATCAAAATGACTTTAAAAGTCTTATATAAGTGTTATAATGAAGGCAACACATGATGTAAGTGTCTATATTAGTTATATTAGCCTACTATCAAAATGACTTTAAAAGTGTTATATAAGTGTTATAATGAAGGCAACACATGATGTAAGTGACTATATTAGCTATATTAGCCTACTATCAAAATGACTTTAAAAGTCTTATATAAGTGTTATAATGAAGACAACACATGATGCAAGTGTCTATATTAGCCTACTATCAAAATGACTTTAAAAGTCTTATATAAGTGTTATAATGAAGACAACACATGATGCAAGTGTCTATATTAGTTATATTAGCCTACTATCAAAATGATTTTAAAAGTCTTATATAAGTGTTATAATGAAGACAACACATGATGTAAGTGTCTATATTAGCCTACTATGAAAGGCTGACGCAAAAATTTCAATCTTTGCAAGTTGGGTAACGCTTGCTGTGGTCTGTAACAAAATGCTAATATTTGCTGTGGTCTGGAACAACATGGCACACTAACAACTATGAGAAATGCAGCCAATATTACATGCAGATAATGCGTCATGAGCCATGCAAATATAAATTAACCACACAGAGGACATAAGTAAAGGATACTAGATGAGCTCAAATATAACTACAAACGAGGCATAATGTACAATAAGTACATGCAGCTGGCCTAAATAGCATGTTAGCATCAATTAGCTTGCAGTCATGGATTGACCAAATATGCCCGATAAGCACTCCAACAAATCAATAACACCAACAAAGCTCACCTTTGTGCATTCGGGCACAGTATAAAACGTTTGGTGGACAAAATGAGACAAAGAAGGAGTGGCATAAAACAGTGTTGGTGTGTCGTGGGAGATTATCTAATTTCACCTATTTGGGTTAAAAATATTTTTTGCAAAGCAGTAATTATAGTCTGCAAATGATGTGTTGTTGTTGAGTGTCGGTGCTGTCTAGAGCTCGGCAGAGTAACCGTGTAATACTCTTCCATATCAGTAGGTGGCAGCCGGTAGCTAATTGCTTTGTAGATGACGGAAACAGCGGGAGGCAGCGTGCAGGTAAAAAGGTGTCTAATGCTTAAACCAAAAATAAACAAAAGGTGAGTGCCCCTAAGAAAAGGCATTGAAGCTTAGGGAAGGCTATGCAGAAGCAAACTAAAACTGAACTGGCTACAAAGTAAACAAAAACAGAATGCTGGACGAGGGCAAAGACTTACTGTGTAACAAAGATGGCGTCCACAATGTACATCCGAACATGACATGACAATCGACAATGTCCCCACGAAGAAGGATAAAAAACTAAGTAGATGCGGGAAATATCGCTCAAAGGAAGACATGAACCTGCTACAGGAAATTACCAAAAAAAGAGAAAAAGCCACCAAAATAGGAGCACAAGACAAGAAGTAAAACACTACACACAGGAAAACAGCAAACAAGTGAAAATAAGTCAGGGTGTGATGTGACAGGTGGTGACAGTTCACCTATTTTGAGACAAGAGCTATAGTGATGCATGCTTGGTTATGCTTTAAAGTCGACTTTTTACTGTCAACTGAGTTTTGTTTTTTAATGATTTCTGCTGGTGGTGTGTCTCCGCATTTTGTCAACGCAAAAAATGTGCCTTGGCTCAAAAAAGGTTGAAAAACACTGGCATGTCCGATAATATCGGACTGCCGATATTATCGGCCGATAAATGCTTTAAAATGTCATATCGAAAATTATCGGTATCGGTTTCAAAAAGTAAAATGTATGACTTTTTACACGGACGTAGGGAGAAGTACAGAGCGCCAATAAACCTTAAAGGCACTGCCTTTGCGTGCCGGCCCAGTCACATAATATCTACGGCTTTTCACACACACAAGTGAATGCAAGGCATACTTGGTCAACAGCCATACAGGTCACACTGAGGGTGGCCGTAGAAACAACTTTAACACTGTTACAAATATGCGCCACACTGTGAACCCACACCAAACGAGAATGACAAACACATTTCGGGAGAACATCCGCACCGTAACACAACAGAACAAATACCCAGAAGCCCTTGCAGCACTAACTCTTCCCAGGACGCTACAATATACACCCCCCCGCCGCTACCCCCTACCCCTCATACTCAACCCCGCCCACCTCAACCTCCTCATGCTCTCTCAGGGAGAGCATGTCCAAAATTCCAAGCTGCTGTTTTGAGGCTTGTTTAAAAAAAAAAGAAGCACTTTGTGACTTCAATAATAAATATGGCAGTGCCATGTTGGAATTTTTATTAGAGATGTCCGATAATATCGGCCTGCCGATATTAACGGACGATAAATGCTTTAAAATGTAATATCGGAAATTATCGGTATCGTGTTTTTTTTTTATTATTGGTATCGTTTTTTTTATTTTTTATTAAATCAACATGAAAAACACAAGATACACTTACAATTAGTGCACCAACCCAAATAAAACTCCCTCCCCCATTTACACTCATTCACACAAAAGGGTTGTTTCTTTCTGTTATTAATATTCTGGTAGGTTCCTACATTATATATCAATATATATCAATACAGTCTGCAAGGGATACAGTCCGTAAGCACACATGATTGGTCCACTAATAGTACTAACATTTAACACTTCATTTGACTCATTTTCATTCATTACTAGTTTCTATGTAACTGTTTTTATATTGTTTTACTTTCTTTTTTATTCAAGAAAATATTTTTAATTTATTTATCTTATTTAATTGTATTAATATTTTTAAAAAGGACCTTATCTTCACCATACATGGTTGTCAAAATTAGGCATAATAATGTGTTAATTCCACGACTGTATGTATCAGTATCGGTTGATATCGGTATCGGTAATTAAAGAGTTGGACAATATCGGAAAAAGCCAAAAAGCCATTATCGGACATCCCTAATTTTTATCCATGAGTTGATTTATTTTGGAAAACGTTGTTACATTGTTTAATGCATCCAGCGGGGCATCACAACAAAATTAGGCATAATAATGTGTTAATTCCACGACTGTATATATCGGTATCGGTTGATATCGGTATCAGTAATTAAGAGTTGGACAATATCGGGATATCGGCAAAAAAGCCATTATCGGACATCTCTACATAAAACACATTTTTCTGTGGCAGCGTCGGCGAAAGATGTACAAGTAAACAAACTACGGTGAGTTCAAGGACCGCTGAAATTAGTCGGACAAAACAGCGCTCGCCAAATCCTCTCACCAGCGAAGCATGTTTGATATAAACAGTGGAGTTTCCAGAGGTGTGGACTCGAGTCACATGACTTGGACTCGAGTCAGACTCGAGTCATGAATTTGATGACTTTAGACTGGACTTGACAAAATGTAAAAAGACTTGCAACTCGACTTCGACTTTAACATCAATGACTTGTGACTTCACTTGGACTTGAGCCTTTTGAATTGACATGACTTGACATGACTTGCTACTTTCCCCAAAACCCAAAGATGAAAAAGTTATTCGGGAGCGCTCCGTATTTTTCATTGTGTACTTGTCTATCAGCGTTGCGTGTGTCAGCTGGTGTGCTCTCAGTACAACAGCCAATCAAATTAGATCTACTTTGTTTTCATCACACAGCATTCTTCCAATCAAATTGTAGGACAACCAACGAAGAAGACATGTCCAAACCACACGCCAGTGAACAAAAAATGATACCTAAAATCATTTTGTTTTGGTATAAAAATTACGAGGTGGTCAACACAAAACGGAGGCAACAACTTCCAACTTCGTCCGGCATTTGAAGTTGCACAAAGAACGGTAAGTTTTGAATGTAAGATAACGTTTATTGGCTAAGTAACGTGACTTTTATTTGCTGTGTAGTTAAATCAGTGAGGCTGTAAACTCACTGCTAACGTTATAACGTTATTGCAAACACGGGAATCTGTTGCAGTTCACTACCTTATTCATACTTTTTGTTCAGTGATTTTTTTTTAAGCAGGGTTACGTTAGTCAATATATCACACGTAACGTTAGACGGCGGTCAGCAGCACCGCGTATTTTAGCCACCTAAAAAAAGACAAAAATAGTCAAATAAAAGTCAGTTAAAATGTATACTATATTATGAATATGTGTACCGTTTTAGCTAGCTTTCTGACATACTGTTGGTTGTTTACCTCAGTGGTCCCCAACCACCGGGCCGTGGATCGATTGGTATCGGGCCGCACAAGAATTTTTTTTTTTCTTTTTCTTTTTTTAATTAAATCAACATAAAAAACACAAGATACACTTACAAGTAGTGCACCAACCCAAAACAACTCTCTCCCCCCTTTTGTTCTGGGCATTGAACATGAAGACTCTTCCTTCACTGTTCCGAGTGGCCATGAGAGTCTTGGCAGTGCCTGCCTCCAGTGCTCCAGTGGAGCGAGTTTTCAGCCATGGTGGCATCATACTACGCCCCCATCGTGCACAAATGACTGACAGACTCTTGGCTAATTTGGTCTTTTGCAAATGCAATGCAGCATAGGGCCCTGACATATAAAAAGTACAACTTTTTTGTTATGTTCACGTATATGTCATGTTTTTTCAATGTTAACACTTTTGTACAAATAAGTACATTTGCACTTTATTTTTCAATGTGTTTGTTCTGTAAAGGAATGAGTTAATGTTTAAAATGACTGGTTAATAGTGCTATTATAAAGTGCAATGTCAGCACAATTTTCTTTCCTGCAATTTAAAATGCACTTGTTTTAATAAATAAATACAGCGTTTGAAAAGCATACACAATCTGTGTTAATATATTAGTCTGTGGTTAAAAGGACTTGAAAGGACTCGAAACTCAAAATGCAGGACTTAGGACTTGACTTGAGACTTTCCAGTCTTGACTTTGGACTTGACTCGGGGCTTGCCTGTCTTGACTCGGGACTTGACTCGGACTTGAGGGCAAAGACTTGAGACTTACTTGTGACTTGCAAAACAATGACTTGGTCCCACCTCTGGGAGTTTCTAACCATGTTAGCGTCAATTAGCTTGCAGTCGTGGATTGACCAAATATGCCTGATAAATCAATAACATCAACAAAGCTCACCTTTGTGCATTCGGGCACAGCATAAACGTTTGGTGGACAAAACAAGACAAAGGAGGCGTGGCATAAAACACGTCTTTCTATGGCAGCGTCGGCGAAAGTTGTACATGTAAACAAACTACGGTGAGTTCAAGGACCGCTGAAATTAGTAGGACAAAACGGCGCTCGCCCAATCCTCTCACCAGCGAAGCATGTTTGATGTGAACAGTGGAGTTTCTAACCATTAGGAAGGTTTGTCCTCCTACAGAAAACATATTAAAACAAAACAAAAAATGTTTTTCTCCATTTCCACACATTTCCACTAGGGCGGCGCTAGAGAGGCCGCGACCCCCCCCCCCCCCTGGCCTTATCTAAACCCATGACGTCACAACCTCATCAACAGGCACCGACCTGCCCGACCTGTAGTCCGGAAGTGGCTAAATAACGCCGCCAAAGTGAGTCATGTTCGTCGTGGAAGTGTTTTAATAGTTGCGCACGACCTCGGGTGGCAGAGCCGGAGTGTTTATAGACACCTTCCATCCAAATAGCTCAGCAGCGGCTACACTTCCTTAGAGTCCTCGGGAAGTACAACCTGAAGCCTGACCTGCTGCTGACCTTCTACCGCTCGTCCATCGAGAGCCTGCCGACCTACTGTATTACGGTATGGTACGGCAGCTGCACTGCAGCAGACAGGGAGAGGCTGCAAAGAGTGGTCAAGACGGCTCAGAAGATCATCGGCCGCCCTCTCCCCTCTCTGACGGACATCTACACCTCCCGTTGCCTCAACAGAGCCAGTGCCATCATCAAGGACAGCACCCACCCTGGCTCTGACCTGTTCCACCTGCTGCCCTCTGGGAAGCGCTACAGGCAGCACGGTGGCAGAGGGGTTAGTGCATCTGCCTCACAATACGAAGGTCCTGAGTAGTCTTGGGTTCAATCCCGGGCTCGGGATCTTTCTGTGTGGAGTTTGCATGTTCTCCCCGTGACTGCGTGGGTTCCCTCCGGGTACTCCGGCTTCCTCCCACTTCCAAAGACATGCACCTGGGGATAGGTTGATTGGCAACACTAAATTGGCCCTAGTGTGTGGATGTGAGTGTGAATGTTGTCTGTCTATCTGTGTTGGCCCTGCGATGAGGTGGCGACTTGTCCAGGGTGTACCCCGCCTTCCGCCCGATTGTAGCTGAGATAGGCTCCAGCGCCCCCCGCGACCCCAAAAGGGAATAAGCGGTAGAAAATGGATGGATGGATGGATGGGCTACAGGTGCATTAAAACCAAAACAAACAGGCTAAAGAACAGCTTCTTCCCCAGGGCCATAACCATCCTGAACGGACTGCCCCATTGTCCCTCATAACTGCCTTCTCTTCGGTGCAATAACCCATTCCACCAACCACCCTGTTTTTGTTTTGTTTTTTTCATGTATATATTCATTTCACACCATATTCATTGCACTTCTACATTTTTTAAATTGTTATATATTTGCACATTGTTTTTCTAGCATGCACACATCGCACTGTATGGAATGGCCTCAATCTCGTTACCTTGCGTAATGACAATAAAGCTGATTCTGATTCTGATTCTGATTCTGATGTGGAGGAGCAGCGGCTTTACTTTGAGCTCCCCCCGAATGACAAAGCTTCTCACCCTATCTCTAAGGGAGAGCCCCGCCACTCGGCGGAGGAAACTCATTTGGGCCGCTTGTACCCGTGATCTTGTCCTTTCGGTCATGACCCAAAGCTCATGACCATAGGTGAGGATGGGAACGTAGATCGACCGGTAAATTGAGAGCTTTGCCTTCCGGCTCAGCTCCTTCTTCACCACAACGGATCGATACAGCGTCCGCATTACTGAAGACGCCGCACCGATCCGCCTGTCGATCTCACCATCCACTCTTCCCTCACTCGTGAACAAGACTACATCAAATATTTTAAATTAATAAAAAATTGCGAGAGCAAAATGTGCGTGGTTAAAATTCAGTGTAAGAAAAGTATGCCGACAATTTAATTGAATAAATAAATGTTAAACATTTCAAAATACAGGGTTTTAAAATACTGTATGTAAAAAAAATATGCTGACAATTTAATAGAATAAAAAAATAAAATTGTTAAAAAATATATATTCTAAATACAGGGTTTAAAATGACCTTCTCTTCGGTGCAATAACCCATTCCACCAACCACCCTGTTTTTGTTTTGTTTTTTTCATGTATATATTCATTTCACACCATATTCATTGCACTTCTACATTTTTAAAATTTGTATATATTTGCACATTGTTTTTCTAGCATGCACACATCGCACTGTATGGAATGGCCTCAATCTCGTTACCTTGCGTAATGACAATAAAGCTGATTCTGATTCTGATTCTACATGTAAACAAACTACGGTGAGTTCAAGGACCGCTGAAATTAGTAGGACAAAACGGCGCTCGCCCAATCCTCTCACCAGCGAAGCATGTTCGATGTGAACAGTGGAGTTTCTAACCATTAGGAAGGTTTGTCCTCCTACTAGAGATGCGCGGTTTGCGGACACAACCGCGGAGTCCGCGGATCGGGCGGATGAAATTTAAAAAAATAAGATTTTATCCGCTCGCGGGTGGGGTCGGGCGGATTAATTAGATTTTTTTTTTTTTTTTTTTTTTTGCGGGTGGCAGTTAAACCAATTGGGAAATATATATACATAGTTAAATGTTGTTACCCACATACGAAAAACGAGCAGGCACCTGCAGCATATGCCACAACAGAAGAAAAAAAAGAAAAAGAGATGGACACTTTTACGGAGCGGAGGGACGCCTCGCCGGGGTCCGGGACCGAGGCTCCTTCCCCCGAGAGGGCCCCACCGGGAGCCGTAGCTGAGGCGATCCGCGAGAAGGGCCCGACGCACGTCCAGGGTCACTACCGCGCCCACCGCACCGACACCCCGCCTCGTCCGCTTTCGCCGCGGCCGGCGTCACGCGCAGCAGGTAAGCAGCTTACCTGCCCGCCACCCCCGTGGCCGGGGGCTCGTAACATGGGTCACTCCGCGCGCTCCGCCCGCGCAGCTTACCTGCTTGCTCGCAAAATGATTATTAGCATTCAGACAGGTTAAAATGTTGCTAAAACCATCACTTTTCTATCAGTCACAGTGACTTTTCAAAACAAAAATATTACAGCAAAAATCATATGGGTTGATTGACATGTTTATTCTGTAAGCTAACTTCAATAGTTTGAAATTATTTTGACAGTTAATGCCAGTTATCCTGTCAACCTTTCACAAGACTTCAATTTGTTAATTGAAAGTATAAATAGTATAAACACTTTTAACAGTATGTCGTGCTGTGAAATACAGCCGACAGGATGGCGCACCAAACACAAAGCAAGGCCATGCTGCAGGAGAACAATTAAGGACTTCTTTCATTTAAGGTTTGTGATAAACCATCAAACTCATTCGTTAAAAGGACTCTATAGTAATATAAAGCGAATTTTTCTGGACATTATCATGCAAGAAAAGTTTATTTTTGGGATCGCGATCACCGCGTAATGATTTTTAAAGGTTGCATTACATTATTAACTGTCCCATGTGATCAGCCAGTGCGATTGGAAGTCCATGCTCAATTATTGCCTCCGTAAATAAAACTTCGGCATTTATCACATCCAAAGAATCTGTTTGGGCGACGAAAAACGTTGAAAGTTTTCCACTTGTATCGCTAGCAACGGCATTAGACTTGTGTTTTTTTGTCCCAACGTGGTCTTTTACATCACTAATTCCTCCGTGTCCGATCGAAAAATCTTGTCTGCACAAGGTGCAATTCGCGTAGTTTTCACCCTTTTTTTATTTTTTTTAATTAATATTAGATATATAACAACGGGCGGATGGCGGGCGGGTGCAGTTCTGATCAAACGTTACATCGGGTGGATGGCGGATGGTTGACAACTTTCTGCCGCGGTTGCGGATGAAATAAATTGCCTATCCGCGCATCTCTACTAACTACAGAAAACATATTAAAACAAAACAAAAAATGTTTGTCTCCATTTCCACACATTTCCACTAGGGCGGCGCTAGAGAGGCCGCGACCCCCCGCCCCCCCTGGCCTTATCTAAACCCATGACGTCACGACCTCATCAACAGGCACCGACCTGCCCGACCTGTAGTCCGGAAGTGGCTAAATAACGCCGCCAAAGTGAGTCATGTTCGTCGTGGAAGTGTTTTAATAGTTGCGCACGACCTCGGGTGGCAGAGCCGGAGTGTTTATAGACACCTTCCATCCAAATAGCGCAGGGTTTGTCGTGTTTGCGCCAAACTACCCCCCCCCCCCCCCCATTAAAGAAAGTACCTACTTCTTCTGAACGGGCTTCTTCCTCCTCTTCACCGCGTACACGCCGACGTTTCCCAGCATGGCGGCGCTCCCAACTTTGTCTTCACTTCAGCGGTGGAAGGAGGGCAATAATAACAATAATAAAGTCCTCGAATGTTTAACGTCGACGTCCGGATGTGCCGACGCAGCCGGTGCTCTGGTGGTTATTCATCGACGTGCTTCTTCCTCCCACCAAAAAAGAGGCACATCATCCAAATATAGAAAATGACGCGCGGTGCTTTGCAGGAAAAAGAACATTTTGAAAAAAAAAAACAATCTCGCTAACTTTTCCAGTGGA
>NC_084558.2:52485827-52493327 GCF_033978685.3 Nerophis lumbriciformis | reverse complement strand
CAACAAACAAAAAACAAACTGTGGTGGCCTCTGCAGTGTTCCACGCCATCGTCTGCTGACAGGAGCAGACCCAACAAAGCAACCAAGAGAGCCGACTCCACCCTCGGCCGCCCACCAACTCTCGGCCAGTGTCCAGTCCGCATGGGTGAGCGAGGATACGTCCAAGGAGGCCGAGGTGTCCGATACCTGCTCATTCAGCCAAGACACTGTGAAGTCTCTCCAACTGGACTCTGGTGTGGCAAAGACCCAGCAGCTGGTCTCCATGGCCAAAAGGCTCCCGGAAGGCAGATCCATAAGTTGTTTTTTTTTACAAAAAAGCACCACAAAAGACAGGAAAGTGCCACACCTTGTCCCACAGTCCCAAAGGGTCCCCAACCAAAAGGCAAACAAACAAGAGGGAAACATCAGGAACACAAAAGGATGACACACGAGCATAGAGCTCCTGCCACCAGCAGCCACTACAACAACAAAAAAAAAAAACTATTGCAATGGTTAGTGTGCAATATGTGTTATTCTACTTCT
Source organism: Nerophis lumbriciformis (assembly GCF_033978685.3). Classification (NCBI taxonomy): domain Eukaryota; kingdom Metazoa; phylum Chordata; class Actinopteri; order Syngnathiformes; family Syngnathidae; genus Nerophis; species Nerophis lumbriciformis. The sequence goes on along the minus strand of NC_084558.2, from coordinate 52,492,805 downwards.
GTTACAGTATGAAAAAAACTGCACTGCAGCAACAAAATGTCCCCACTGTAGGATGAATACAACTGATTATTTGTATCCACTTAGGTTGCATCGCCAGGACAGGTATCAAAACTGAAAGTTAACTTGACGCGTGTATGTGTGTGTGTGTGTGTGTGCCGAGCACTCTCCCTCCAAGCTGCCGCTTCATGACACCATTAAACTGTGGAAAAGAATGTGTGTGTGAGAGTGCATAGATAAGGAAACGGGCTGAGCTCATCATGTGATGTCTCTCTTCCAGCAGAACGAAGGCCAATTCCAGGACGTTCTATTCTGTTAAAGGTGGAAAATATTCCAGATAACAGATTCTACTACTTTAACTGCCACATGCTTTGGGTCAGCAGGTCTTGCTACCACACACTGCACAAGATCTAAAATATCTACCATATCTCAACAAATGAGTGTGTGTGTGTGATTATATATATATATATATATATATATATATATATATATATATATATATGTATGTGTGGGGGGAAAAAATCACAAGACTATTTCATCTCTACAGGCCTGTTTCATGAGGGGGGGTACCCTCAATCGTCAGGAGATTTTAATGGGAGCATTCGCATACCATGGTTCATATAGGGCACAGAGTGGGTGGGTACAGGCTGGCCTAGGGGCGTGGTGATTGGCTCATGTGTTACCTAGGAGGTGTTTCCGTCTATGGCGGCATGTTGTTACAATTTCGCTGCGCTTGTTGAGGGATGACAGGTCTGGACGGAAAATAATAAACAGTTTCTCTTTCAAGCATAGGTTGCATCTTTTATTACCACTATTGTAAGGTGTGCTGGATGCAAGAATTTGCCATGTTATTGAATATTCAACATTATTGTCTTTGAGGTCCCAAATGTGTTTGCTGAGTTCTGTGGTATTTCGCAGGTTTTTGTTCCTGAAAGAAGCCTTGTGGTTGTTCCATCTGGTTTTGAATTCACCCTCGGTTAATCCTACATATGTGTCGGATGTGTTAATGTCCTTGCGTATTACCTTAGATTGGTAGACAACTGATGTTTGTAAGCACCCCCCGTTGAGGGGGCAATCAGGTTTCTTTCGACAGTTACATGCTTTGTTGGTTTTGGAGTCGCTCTGACTGGGGGTCGACGGCTCATTTGCAATTGTTTTGTTGTGGTTTGAGATGATTTGTCGTATATTGTTCATGCAGCTGTAGCTCAATTTAATGTTGTTCTTGTTGAATACTTTTCTTAGGTTGTTGTCTTTGGGAAAGTGTTTGTCAATCAGATTGAGGAATTTGTGTCCAATGTTCGTTGAGACGTTTTTGCTGTATGGGGGGTTGTACCAGATGATGCCGTTTCGTTTTCTGTTCTTTTTTGGCTGGTTTCCTGGCGTGGGTTCATAGGTGAGGGTGAAATTGTATCCGCTTTCATCAAGGGCTTTTTGGTACGGGGGGGTTGCTTGGTCAAATTCAGCTTTGCTAAATGACAGCATCGATAGCCTTTTATTGATTCCGGTAGGTATTCTTTTCGTGGTGGTGGGTGGGTGGTTGCTGTCATGGTGCACGTATTGGAGTGTTGTGTTGGGTTTCGTGAATGGTTGGTAGCTGTTATTTCTCAGGTTGAAAGTGACGTCAAGGAAGTTGACGGTTTGCTTGTTGGCTTCAATCGTGATCTGTAGGCCGTTCTCTTTGAAAATTTGGCATATGCGCTTCTTGGTATTCTCGCTGATCCTTGGCGAGGCGCGACACACTGCCAGTCCGTCATCACGGTAAATACCAAGGTTCAGATTGAGGCTAGCGAGCTGGGAGAGGAGGAAACTCCCAACGAGTTCACACGTTTCTGCTCCGTCAAAACTTCCCATAGTGACGTCAAATGTTGCATTGTTCTTTTTTTGCCATGGTGTACTGTTGTGGATGAGAATGGAGTTTTTTGCGTGGATGATGATGTTTCTCTCATTGCCTGTGATTGAGTCGTAGTCTGAGGCGAAGTCTAGTGCTTGAGTCAGTAGGTCTTGCGTGATGGAAGGGTAAAATTCCTCGATATCAAAGGAGATAAAGTTGTGCTGTTGTTTGTCTTGGATGTTGTTGAACCATTTGATTACTGCTGCTGTATTTCTCCATTGGTTGAGTGGTGTTTTGTCCTTGATTTTTGTGTTGACTCTGTCCAGGATTATTTTGCTGATTTTTCCTATTTCAGATTTAGTTGGGTTTATTAGTCGGCATGTTGGGTTATTTGCGAAGTTGGGTTTGTGGTCCTTCAATGTGATGAAGGCTTCCTTGTTGGCTGTGGCGTCCACCCTGTCCTGGACATTGAGGACGGAGCAGAAACGTGTGAACTCGTTGGGAGTTTCCTCCTCTCCCAGCTCGCTAGCCTCAATCTGAACCTTGGTATTTACCGTGATGACGGACTGGCAGTGTGTCGCGCCTCGCCAAGGAGCAGCGAGAATACCAAGAAGCGCATATGCCAAATTTTCAAAGAGAACGGCCTACGGATCACGATTGAAGCCAACAAGCAAACCGTCAACTTCCTTGACGTCACTTTCAACCTGAGAAATAACAGCTACCAACCATTCACGAAACCCAACACAACACTCCAATACGTGCACCATGACAGCAACCACCCACCCACCACCACGAAAAGAATACCTACCGGAATCAATAAAAGGCTATCGATGCTGTCATCTAGCAAAGCTGAATTTGACCAAGCAACCCCCCCCGTACCAAAAAGCCCTTGATGAAAGCGGATATAATTTCACCCTCACCTATGAACCCACGCCAGGAAACCAGCCAAAAAAGAACAGAAAACGAAACGGCATCATCTGGTACAACCCCCCATACAGCAAAAACGTCTCAACGAACATTGGACACAAATTCCTCAATCTGATTGACAAACACTTTCCCAAAGACAACACCCTAAGAAAAGTATTCAACAAGAACAACATTAAATTGAGCTACAGCTGCATGAACAATATACGACAAATCATCTCAAACCACAACAAAACAATTGCAAATGAGCCGTCGACCCCCAGACAGAGCGACTCCAAAACCAACAAAGGATGTAACTGTCGAAAGAAACCTGATTGCCCTCTCAACGGGGGATGCTTACAAACATCAGTTGTCTACCAATCTAAGGTAATACGCAAGGACATTAACACATCCGACACATATGTAGGATTAACCGAGGGAGAATTCAAAACCAGATGGAACAATCACAAGGCTTCTTTCAGGAACAAAAACCTGCGAAATACCACAGAACTCAGCAAACACATTTGGGACCTCAAAGACAATAATGTTGAATATTCAATAACATGGCAAATTCTTGCATCCAGCACACCTTACAATAGTGGTAATAAAAGATGCAACCTATGCTTGAAAGAGAAACTGTTTATTATTTACCGTCCAGACCTGTCATCCCTCAACAAGCGCAGCGAAATTGTAACAACATGCCGCCATAGACGGAAACACCTCCTAGGTAACACATGAGCCAATCACCACGCCCCTAGGCCAGCCTGTACCCACCCACTCTGTGCCCTATATAAACCATGGTATGCGAATGCTCCCATTAAAATCTCCTGATGATTGAGGGTACCCTCCCTCATGAAACAGGCCTGTAGAGATGAAATAGTCTTGTGATTTTTTTCCCACACATACATATATATATATATATATATATATATATATATATACATACACTATACTGCCAAAAGTATTTGGCCACCTGCCTTGACTCACAAATGAACTTGAAGTGCCATCCCATTCCTAACCCATAGGGTTCAATATGACCTTTTGCAGCTATTACAGCTTCAACTCTTCTGGGAAGGCTGTCCACAAGGTTGCTGTCAGAATAATTGTATATAAGTTATCACACAACTTGTGATAACTTGCGGCCTGTGGTTACGATCCACTGGTGCTTACAAAGCTGTCTTTGATCTTATCGAGCTATAGGCGGACGGCTTGTAAACCTCCACTGTGTGCGATGGAATGCGCCGTGGAGGTGTCGGTTTCTTTGATCTATTGTACTGCCAGAGGAAGGACCCCAAATCTACAAGCAGAGAGGGGGCAAACCTGACACCGCTCCAAGCACCTTTTTGTTTGAACTGTTTACGACCTCCTCCCCTTAGAAGCAGCTGCGGCTATGTAATCAGGAAATGCCCAAATAAATGAGGAAGCGTGTGGAACCCTTTCCTGAGAGCAGCGGGGTGACACTGTACGAGGGTGCAGGTCGACGCGCTCTCCTCATGAGCTAAATTGAACCCTGTCTCAGTTTGACTCCTTGCTTCTTGTCTTGTTTAATCGATAGTTTGGTGTTTGAATTTGACAGTTGCGGAATGTGTTTGGAGGAATTTTCCACCATTCTTCCAAAAGCGCATTGGTGAGGTCACACACTGATGTTGGTGGAGAAGGCCTGGCTCTCAGTCTCCGTTCTAATTCATCCCAAAGGTGTTCTGATCGGGTTCAGGTCAGGACTCTGTGCAGGCCAGTCAAGTTCATCCACACCAGACTCTGTCATCCATGTCTTTATGGACCTTGCTTTGTGCACTGGTGCACAGTCATGTTGGAAGAGGAAGGGGCCCGCTCCAAACTGTTCCCACAAGGTTGGGAGCATGGAATTGTCCAAAATGTTTTGGTATCCTGGAGCATTCAAAGTTCCTTTCACTGGAACTGAGGGGCCAAGCCCAACTCCTGAAAAACAACTCCACACCATAATTCCTCCTCCACCAAATTTCACACTCGGCACAATGCAATCCGAAATTTACCCTGCTCCTGGCAACCTCCAAACCCAGACTGGTCCATCAGATTGCCAGATGGAAAAGTGTGATTCATCAGTCCAGAGAAGGCGTCTCCACTGCTCTAGAGTCCAGTGGTGACGTGCTTTACACCACTGCATCCCATGCTTTGTATTGGACTTGGTGATGTATGGCTTAGATCCAGCTGCTCGGCCATGGAAACCCATTTCATGAAGCTCTCTGCGTACTGTACGTGGGCTAATTGGATGGTCACATGAAGTTTGACTGTGCAGAAAGTCTTTGCACTATGCTGACCTCTCTGTCAGTTTACGTGGCCTACCACTTGGTGGCTGAGTTGCTGTTGTTCCCAAACTCTTCCAGTTTCTTATAATAAAGTTGACTTTGGAATATTTAGGAGCGACGAAATTTCACGGCTGGATTTGTTGCACAGGTGGCATCCTATGACTGAGAGCGGCCCATTCTTTCACAAATGTTTGTAGAAACAGTCTCCATGCCTAAGTGCTTGATTTGATACACCGGGCCAAGTGATTAGGACACCGGATGCTGATCATTTGGATGGGTGGCCTGTCTGTGTTTACTAACAAAACATCATGGCGATGGCGAAGCCGAGTTTCTTAACATGGAGATATTCTCACTACTTTTCTTTTGTCGAGCACAAAGAAAATAACATTTTAGTTAAATGTAAGTTGTGTCTTGGATCAAAGATCCTATCCTAGCAATTCAAATCTGCTGAAACAGCTACAAAAGCAACTTGCTTTGACGACTAGACACACTTCACCTCCAAAGTAACAGCGGCTGGATTTTAACAAGGCCCTGCTAGCCAGGACAACATTGATAGAGCCATTGCAGCGTATGTGCTAGAAGACATGCAGGCTATTTCTACAGTGGGGTCACCCGCTTTCAGGCAGCTAATTAGCATGATACCGGGCGTCAAATGGCACCTGGACAGTGAGTACATAAAAATGGAAAGCAAGCTAAAGAAGACACTCCAAACTCTGCCTCTGCTCATCATTCAGCACTGAAGGTACACACACTCTGTCAATTCTCTTATATACTCTTTCATTCTAGACTTCTGGAGTGTTTGATTATCACATCACTCTAAATGTATAGACTATAAAGTTCAAACATAAAGAGGGATCCTAGTGGGTCAGGCCAATCTTTCCTTATCTCTAAACTAAAACTGGGGAAATGTGTAGAGTGTTCTGGGCTTCAGACATTATTTTATTTCACAATTCCTTGAGAGAAAAAAAACTTTGTGTATGTAGTGTGTCCCTTCCTTGCTTCACAGCTATGTTGTCATTATGCTGTTTGTTACTTATCTATGTTATGTTGCAGCTATTTAAAGTAGTTTTGTCAATTTGTTCTGGCCTGAAACAAATTGGCCCTTCAAAACATATCTTTGTCTTTGTGTGTTGTATGTAGACCACATTGCTTAGCAGAGTTCAGTGATGCAAATGCATGTCAAGTTGATCAACACATTGTATTATTCTCCAGTTTAATAACAGTACTGAAATGAAGGCTAAAAGGGCATTAAAGGGGGCCTTCATTTTTTTTTTTTAAATATAGAAAATATATAAGTACCTAAATAGTTACTTTTCACAGTAACGCATACTTGCCAACCCTCCCGGATATTCCGGGAGACTCCCGAAATTCAGCGCCTCTCCCGAAAACCTCCCGGAAGAAATTTTCTCCCAAAAATCTCCCGGAATTCAGCCGGAGCTGGAGGCCACGCCCCCTCCAGCTCCATGCGGACCCGAGTCCAGTGTGCGCACACAAGGAGACGACACAGAAGAACAAGACCGTAGTCGAAGAGCGCAGGGGAGACACTTCTCCAGGGCCGATGTATGCTCGGGGCAACACCCTTCACCAGTGGGTCTCCACAGCGGACAACTTTAGGGTGAATGATGAGTCCAGCGATTAGTTGCAAATCTTGCTTTATTGATTGCTTGCACACAGCCAATCCAACACAAAACCAACTAGTCCCTCCCCGCACTCACGCTACCCGCTCTCTCGCCCACACACTCACTGACGTCACTCACTTCACATGCTGTCACCTATTAAAGGGCCACACATACACATACTCTATTCTCATAACACACAGTCCAGTTAGTAGAACTGTGTTTTCATTACTGTGTATTTGATAGGTGCCATTGCCCCGGAATTGTATTGCATTGTACTTTCAAGTTCAACAATGAGTAGATGAGTGTTATGTGTGTGTATATGTGTAAATAAATGAACACTGAA
>NC_084558.2:52435827-52480827 GCF_033978685.3 Nerophis lumbriciformis | reverse complement strand
TGATAATGTCCAGAAAAATTCGCTTTATATTACTATAGAGTCCTTTTAACGAATGAGTTTGATGGTTTATCACAAACCTTAAATGAAAGAAGTCCTTTGTTCTCCTGCACCATGCATGCACAATCCTGTCGGCTGTATTTCACAGCACGACATACTGTAAAAAGTGTTTATACTATTTATACTTTCAATTAACAAATTGAAGTCTTGTGAAAGGTTGACAGGATAACTGGCATTAACTGTCAAAATAATTTCAAACTATTGAAGTTAGCTTACAGAACAAACATGTCAATCAACCCATATGATTTTTGCTGTAATATTTTTGTTTTGAAAAGTCACTGTGACTGATAGAAAAGTGATGGTTTTAGCAACATTTTAACCTGTCTGAATGCTAATAGTCATTTTGCGTCGGGGGGCGAAGCCCTGAACCCTCCACCAGGACTTTGTCCTGGACCTACCGGGGCCTGCGGCCCTTGGACCCTGGCTACTAGGTTTTTCTGATTTAAAAGTTGGCAGGTATGGTGAGGTTATAAAGCTTTTGCCTGTTAAAGAAAGGAGACTGATCCAATGCACAGACATTCGCGTGCCACGCTGTCACGACCCAGACGCACACCAGTGCGCAATCATATGGGAGCCGCGCTGAGCGCACCTCCAAGCGCGTCTCGCTGCCGGCGACGGCCGGGTATGGGCCCGACGCTCCAGCGCCATCCATTTTCAGGGCTAGTTGATTCGGCAGGTGGGTTGTTACACACTCCTTAGCGGGTTCCAACTTCCATGGCCACCGTCCTGCTGTCTATATCAACCAGGGTGAGCCCCACCCCTTTCATGAGCGCACTACGCGCGGAGTGACCCCTGTTACGCGCCCCCGGCAACAGGGGTGGCAAGCAGGTAAGCTGCGCGGGCGGAGCGCGCGGAGTGACCCATGTTACGAGCCCCCGGCCACGGGGGTGGCGGGCAGGTAAGCTGCTTACCTGCTGCGCGTGACGCCGGCCGCGGCGAAAGCGGACGAGGCGGGGTGTCGGTGCGGTGGGCGCGGTAGTGACCCTGGACGTGCGTCGGGCCCTTCTCGCGGATCGCCTCAGCTACGGCTCCCGGTGGGGCCCTCTCGGGGGAAGGGGCCTCGGTCCCGGACCCCGGCGAGGCGTCCCTTCTCCGCTCCGTAAAAGTGTCCATCTCTTTTCTTTTTTTTTTCTTCTGTTGTGGCATATGTAGCAGGTGCCTGCTCGTTTTTCGTATGTGGGTAACAACATTTAACTATGTACCGAATTGGTTTAACTGCCACCCGCAAAAAAAAAAAAAAAAAAAAAAAATTAATCCGCCCGACCCGACCCGCGAGCGGATAAAATCTTAGTTTTTTTTAATTTCATCCGCCCGATCCGCGGATAATCCGCGGACTCCGCGGTTGTGTCCGCAAACCGCGCATCTCTAGTTCATATGTTTGTAACTCTGACTGTGATGAAGTCAGTGCCTCACCAGCCATCAACCTCACCGCACGTCACTGGTTTACTTACTACTAAAAGACAAAGTTGTCTAGTATGTTCACTATTTTATTTAAGGACTAAATTACAATAATAAACACATTTTTTGTTACGATAAAGACAATAACTACATTTTTTGTGGTCCCCTTTATTTAGAAAAGTATCGATATACATTTTGGTACCGGTACCAAAATATTGGTATCGGGACAAGGCTAGGACCTTCTTGTATCGCACCAAGAAGCTCTGCATCTGAGAGTTGTGTTGTGTTGTGTTGGCGCTGTTCCACATTTTATGGACCTTTTTGTTTACAACATCAAGATTACAGATAGACGTTGGCCTTTGGCTACAATCTGGCACATTAACATGTTTTATGTTCATTCATGTGCATTGTCACATCTACCAAAAAAGACGTGTCAGTGTCAATGTCAGGGTTACAATAGTGTTATGAAAACGTACCTGGGGATAGTTGAAGACTAAATGTTCTTCTGTGTTCATGACCATTAGGTCTAAAATGGTGGCAGGTGCTGGCGGTGGAGGCTCAGCTCTCAGCTCAGTGTGCCATCGCCCAAAACCTACTATATACAAAACAGATCATGGGAAAGTGATAGTTGAAGATGAACTTTTACATTTCATCTTGGGTTAAAATGAAGACTTTAAGCCATGATGAAATTGTTTGGCTGGCAACAAATCATTTGTATCTACGTGGATTGAGGAGTCCAAGCAAGTTTTATTTGACGTCTGCCCTAATAGCACACTGAGATGTGTCGCACACAAATAACATTAAAGCCAGTTTCTGTCAGAATATGTTGGTGGCGAACCCTAAGATGCAGAGATGGCAGGCTTTGTCCAGGAAAACATGATTTAATTTAACACTATAGCAAAAAAGACAAACAAAAGGGTACAAACAAAAGGCGCGCACAAGGCGGAGAAGAAACTTGGCTATGAACTAAAATAGCACAAAGGCTAACTGTCGACAAGAAACAAAAACACTTACTGTGACACGAAGAAAATATGACATGAGCAGAGTGAACAAAAGTAGACAGAGCTACAACGACAAGTATTATGACAGGTAGTAGTGACAATAACCCAGCACTGACTGGAGAGGAAGGCAGGTTCAAATAGCAGCTGGCTGATTGACACCAGGTGTGGCCAGGTGCCAATCAGCCACAGCTGAGGGGACAAAGCACTCAGGGAGATAATCAGGAAATAACCAAAATAAGAGCGCTGACAGGAAAAACCAAAACCTAACTGAACTGTCAGTGACAAACCTGACAGTTTCAAGGTTTTAAATGAGTGTGGCGACAAAACCCCACGGTTTGTTTCCCGTCACTTGCATGAGTTGCCTCGGCGCAGCTCAGCCGAATGGAACAGCTGAGCCAAGAAGTCTCTGGCCTGAGGAAGGCTTAGGAACTGCAGGCGGAAGTAAGTGGAAACCTGAGGACTATTGTCGCAAACATGGATTGCCCAGTGACGGAGGTGGAGACACGGTGGACATCGGGTAACAAACGTCGGACTGTCCCCTGTACCGCATGAGAGGAACTCCAGGGGCAGATGGAGGAGTCATCGTCCACGGCCGTGAATCCTCATTCCGGGGGTCTGGACATCGGGATCGCCAACGCGTCTCACAGCAATGACCGGCGCCTCTGGATGTGGCCCTCACATCACCACGGTCGCAACTGCAGTCCGCACAGTGGAGCATGGTTGTAAAAAAGGGACACTCATAAAGCACCTGTACCATCAAAACCCAGCAAAAAGCAAGCTCACCTCAGACGTGAGCAGAGAAATATCGGAATTATTGGAACTGGTACTGAGCCAAGGCTGCCCTTTGTCACCGATTCTGTTCATAACTTTTATGGACAGAATTTCTAAGCGCAGTCAGGGCGTTGAGGGGATCCGGTTTGGTGGCTGCGGGATTAGGTCTCTGCTTTTTGCAGATGATGTGGTCCTGGTGGCTTCATCTGGCCAGGATCTTCAGCTCTCACTGGATCGGTTCGCAGCCGAGTGTGAAGCGACTGGGATGGGAATCAGCACCTCCAAGTCAGAGTCCATGGTTCTCGCCCGGAAAAGGGTGGAGTGCCATCTCCGGGTTGGGGAGGAGACCCTGCCCCAAGTGGAGGAGTTCAAGTACCTCGGAGTCTTGTTCACGAGTGAGGGAAGAGTGGATGGTGAGATCGACAGGCGGATCGGTGCGGCGTCTTCAGTAATGCGGACGCTGTATCGATCCGTTGTGGTGAAGAAGGAGCTGAGCCGGAAGGCAAAGCTCTCAATTTGGGACGGCGTGGCGAAGTTGGTAGAGTGGCTGTGCCAGCAATCGGAGTGTTGCTGGTTACTGGGGTTCAATCCCCACCTTCTACCATCCTAGTCACGTCCGTTGTGTCCTTGGGCGGGTTAGGGTTAGGGTCCTTGGGCAAGACACTTCACCCCTTGCTCCTGATGGCTGCTGGTTAGCGCCTTGCATGGCAGCTCCCGCCATCAGTGTGTGAATGTGTGTGAATGGGTGAATGTGGTAATACTGTCAAAGTGCTTTGAGTACCTTGAAGGTAGAAAAGCGCTATACAAGTATAACCCATTTATCATTTAATTTACCGGTCGATCTACGTTCCCATCCTCACCTATGGTCATGAGCTTTGGGTTATGACCGAAAGGACAAGATCACGGGTACAAGCGGCCGAAATGAGTTTCCTCCGCCGGGTGGCGGGGCTCTCCCTTAGAGATAGGGTGAGAAGCTCTGCCATCCAGGAGAAGCTCAAAGTAAAGCCACTGCTCCTCCACATGGAGAGGAGCCAGATGAGGTGGTTCGGGCATCTGGTCAGGATGCCACTCGAACGCCTCTCTAGGGAGATGTTTAGGGCACGTCCGACCGGTAGGAGGCTACGGGGAAGACCCAGGACACCTTGGGAAGACTATGTCGCCCGGCTGGCCTGGGAACGCCTCGGAATCCTCCGGGAGGAGCTGGACGAAGTGGCTAGGGAGAGGGAAGTCTGGGCTTCCCTACTTAGGCTGCTGCCCCCACAACCCGACCTCGGATAAGTGGAAGAAGATGGATGGATGGTACCGAGACCAACATTGGGCTGGTCAAAACGAAGCTAGTGAAAGTGTTTTCCACTCGATTTTCTCCGACTTTGGATGCTGACACGCTGCGGGAATATTTGTCCCATACATGGAAGAATGGAACAGTGACGTGTCGTAAAATGGAATCTGCCAGTAGGAGGTGTGGCTCTATTCACATTACTGCTGAATGGAACACTCTTGTTGACATGTAGGACCCAAAACTTTGGCCTGACTGGACTTATGTCCGCCGCTACTATAAGGCCTGTGGTCCTAAGGTTTTTGGTAATGAGTGAAACGTCCTGTTGCTCCACGTGAGAGTCAGTCTGCAAAGTAGCTGCACTGATAGGAACTTGTAACTTTTGATGAACATCTGTGTTGTGTCTGTGGGCTGCGTGTCGGTCACAGCCAAACTGATGAATCACGCAGAGTTGTGGTGGACAAACTGATGGACAGTTGTGACATTCCAAAAGACGTTCCTGGCTAAGCAAGACCTGGAAAGACTCAATTTTATACATAGTGACTTTCTTGGTGCAGGAGAATCTACAACTGACTTGAGTACTAAGGTCGTCCGGGGGAGGATCCCAGGTGGGGTCGCTACAATGTGGAATAAGAAATATAACCAGCTTGTTAATATTATAAATACACTTTTGACCCAAAACTGTAATTTCCCCGACTAGTGATTGTGATCACAGCATCAACACATCTTGCTAACATATTCCACTTCAACTCTGCCTGGCGGGAGGCACAGATTCGCTAAAATAAGCGAACCGAAAGTGCCGAAAAGCTGGGGGCTAACTAGCTAAATGCTAGCTCAAAGCCGTTGCCCAAAGCTACACAACAAAAAGGGAGGAGTTGGGACATATTTTCAACGCTTCTGACCACACAAGTGATCTACAGGAAAGCCTGACAAAGCTCTGGCCGCTGCAAAATACGAGAAAGAGAAAAATCTTTTTGATGTTTCCAAGAAGCATGCAGATTCCGTGGAAAATGGGCGCCTTGAGGAACGCCTCAATTATGTCAATCACAAGTTTGGATAAATAGAAAAGATTTGTAAGTTTTTGTGGTCCAAGTTCCTTTCTAGGAACTTTTCAAGTTTTCTTGTAATCAGACAACATTTTCAGTAAATCAGATGGAATTTGATCCTGTTTTTTAGGAATTTGCAGCAAAGAAGTTTGTCTACCAAGTTTTGAACTGAACTCGGGTGCCAGTATGGTGACATTCCTGCACCCGATTTGACCCCCGGGTTCGCCTAAAGTGTTAGTTTGTTGAAGACTCAAAAAGCGTTTTTGAAGTCTACAAAAATACATGCGATAGGTTCACGGCCTTTGACGTTGACAAAAAGGTATGCAAGTTCTGTGAAAGGCCAAATTGTCATGGTTTTTAAAAAAGTGGAGTCCAATTTGAGACCCTAAACCAGGCCTGGGCAATTATTTTGACTTGGGGGGCCAAATTTAGAGGAAAAAAATGTGTCTGGGGGCCGGAATATCTGATTTTTAGGAACACTAAAGTGTCAGAGCTTGGTCCGCATTGCCGGCAGTAAGTCGGACACGTTTCCAGTGAGGGTTGGACTCCGCCAAGGCTGCCCTTTGTCACCCATTCTGTTCATAACTTCTATGGACAGAATTTCAAGGCGAAGTCAAGGCGTTGAGGGGATCCGGTTTGGTGGCTGCAGGATTAGGTCTCTGCTTTTTGCAGATGATGTGGTCCTGGTGGATTCATCTGGCCAGGATCTTCAGCTCTCACTGGATCGGTTCGCAGCCGAGTGTGAAGCGACTGGGATGAGAATCGGCACCTCCAAGTCCGAGTCCATGGTTCTTTCCCAGAAAAGGGTGGAATGCCATCTCCGGGTTGGGGAGGAGACCCTGCCCCAAGTGGAGGAGTTCAAGTACCTAGGAGTCTTGTTCACGAGTGAGGGAAGAGTGGATCGTGAGATCGACAGGCGGATCGGTGCGGCGTCTTCAGTAATGCAGACGCTGTATCGATCCGTTGTGGTGAAGAAGGAGCTGAGCCGGAAGGCAAAGCTCTCAATTTACCGGTCGATCTACGTTCCCATCCTCACCTATGGTCATGAGCTTTGGGTTATGACCGAAAGGACAAGATCACGGGTACAAGCGGCCCAAATGAGTTTCCTCCGTCGGGTGGCGGGGCTCTCCCTTAGAGATAGGGTGAGAAGCTCTGTTATCCGGGGGGAGCTCAAAGTAAAGCCGCTGCTCCTCCACATGGAGAGGAGCCAGATGAGGTGGTTCGGGCATCTGGTCAGGATGCCACCCGAACGCCTCCCTAGGGAGGTGTTTAGGGCACGTCCATCCGGTAGGAGGCCACGGGTAAGACCCAGGACACGTTGGGAAGACTATGTCTCCCGGCTGGCCTGGGAACGCCTCGGGATCCCCCGGGAAGAGCTGGACGAAGTGGCTGGGGAGAGGAAAGTCTGGGCTTCCCTGCTAAGGTTGCTGCCCCCGCGACCCGACCTCGGATAAGCGGAAGAAGATGGATGGATGGATGGATGGACTAACACAAAACCTCACTCTTGATTGAATGCTAAAAATGTTATGACAGACTGCCTGAAAAAAACGGAATATAATTTTACATTTTTTTTACTGAATGAGAATGCACATGTAAATAAAGAATGTGGGATTTACAATATTAACTATGAAGGATAAAATACTGAATATTGACAACATATGAAGGTCACACCCCCTCGCCATTGACATTGTTTATAATCAAGCAAAACGCAACAAACACAGCGAAATATCAACGCGAAGGGTAAAAAATAAACCCACCTACAATCTGATTATCACTAAGTTTTAGAACTTTGTTGTAAAAATCTCCTTCCGCATCTGTCCCTGACACCCACATTTCAAACTGGCCGCTCTGGAAACACTGTGGAAACGCTCCCCACCCACACTGCTTGGTGCCTCGTCTGAGCGGCTGTGACTTAGATGACCATAGTAAGTAATTAAACGACCATAGTAAGTAATTAGATGACCATAGTAAGTAATTAGATGATCATAGTAACTAATTAGATGACCATAGTAACTGGTATATCATGCAAAAGCGCAGATTCCAACCATTGAAATACTTTGTATAGTTCAGGGGTCGGCAACCTTTACCAGTCAAAGAGCCATTTTGACCAGTTTCACAAATTATAGTAAACAATGGGAGCCGCAAAAAATTTTGAAATTTTAAATGAAATAACACTGCATACAAAGTTTATTTTTTGCTATGTGCTATGTATAAACCAGGGGTCTCAGACACGCTGCCCACACCTTTTTATGGAATTTTTAAGCTGGTGCGGCACGCGGGTTTTAATTTAATAGCGCTTGTCAGCGTCATGCGTGCCGTGATGGTACAGCATATAGCTCCCACTACAATCAGCGTGCCTGATCAGCCACATGTTGAATGGGGCTTCCGCTTGCTCACGTAAGTGACAGCAAGGCATACAACACTCTTACTAATAATGCGCCACACTGTGAACCCACACCAAACAAGAATGACAAACACATTTCGGGAGAACATCTGCACCGTAACACAACATAAACACAACAGGACAAATACCCAGAATCCCATGCAGCCCTAACTCTTCCGGGATACATTAGACACCCCCGCTACCAAACCCCGCCCACCTCAACTGACGCACATAGGGGGGGGGGGGCTTGATGTGTGAGGGAGCAGGCTTGGGGTGGGGGCGGGGTTTGGTGGTAGCAGGGGTGTATAATGTAGCCCGAAAAGTCAGGGCTGCATGGGATTCTGGGTGTTTGTTATGTTGTGTTTATGTTGTGTTAAGGTGCAGATGTTCTCCCGAAATGTGTTTGTCATTCTTGTTTGGTTTTGGTTCAAAGTGTGGCGCATTATTAGTAAGAGTGTTGAAGTTGTTTTGAAAGTTTAAAGTTGTTTTGACTGTTTGGCTGTGTGCCTTGCTGTCACGTATGTGTGCAAGCAGAAGATGTATATTATGTACGGGGCGGCATGGCGTAGTGGGTAGAGCAACCGTGCCAGAAACCTGAGGGTTGCAGGTTCGCTCCCCGCCTCGTACCATCCAAAAATCGCTGCCGTTGTGTCCTTGGGCGGGACACTTCACCCTTTGCCCCCGGTGCCACTCACACCGGTGAATTGAATGATGAATGATAGGTGGTGGTCGGAGGGGCCGTTGGCGCAAATTGCAGCCACGCTTCCGTCAGTCTACCCCAGGGCAGCTGTGGCTATGAAAGTAGCTTACCACCACCAGGTGTGAATGAATGATGGGTTCTACATGTAAAGCGACTTTGGGTACTTAGAAAAGCGCTATATAAATCCCAGGTATTATTATTATTATTATTATATTATGTTAAATGTTGGGCTGGCACGCTGTTAATACAGATTGTAGCGGGCGCCAAATGTTGTACCATCATGGCACGCCCTTATTATAGCTGTAAGGGTGAAAATCGGTGAATATTAATCCCGGGAGTTTTCTGCGAGAGGCACTGAAATCCGGAAGTCTCACGGGAAAATCGGGGGGTTCAGCAAGTAAGCTGCTGAGCCGCATCAGAGTGATCAAAGAGCCGCATGCGGCTCCGGAGCCGCGGGTTGCCGACCCCTGGTATAGTTGAAGACTTCCGGTCATTAGAAAACATCACTGCACATCATAATGGCAGCTACACTTTCCATCTTAAAGATCTAAAAAAAAAAAAAAAGTATTTGGGAATGTCCGGTGGCCTTAATTTGCCCAGATCTGCCCTAAACCATGCATGTTTTCTTAAAGACTGAAGAAGTGTAAGAACACACGCTTGTTTGTTCTGTCCAAGAGAAAAACGTCCGCGAGGGTTTCTTAAGAAGCGGTCTTCAGTACGCACAAGAACCCCAGCCCTTTTTTTGAAAAAGATCTCTTGAACATGTGGCAGGACAACCCAAACTTCCAGCCGTCCGGCTCGGCTCCCAAGCTGGACCAGGTGCAGGGTCAGGTGAACGAGGTGAAGGTGATCCTGAGAGACAACATCGACAAAGTGCTGGAAAGAGGCGACCGACTGGACGACCTGATCGGCAAGACGGACGACCTGCAGGCCTCGGCGAGTTCCCACGCTCGTTTACGCCATTTCAAAAGATATCTTTTGTCCCTTTGTTTTGAATATTGTGTTCTCCCACCAGGCCGACTCCTTCCAAAGGACCTCCACGCAGGTGGCCAGGAAGTACTGGTGGAAGAACATCAAAATGATGATCATAATCGGCGTGGTCGTGCTGGTCGTCCTCATCCTCATCATCCTCTTTGCTACCAATGTTATTTAACTCAATCACCGCACAAACTGATTGTTAAACACTCCACACCACCTTCTCCCACTAAATGAATTCTTTTACCAAGGTTCAGAAATCCATGTTGTTTTATTGGTTTCTCACACTTGCCTATGTTGGATACATTATCCATGTGTGTGTACAGTGGAACCCTCATTTACCAACCGCGACATTTGCGGACTTTTCCGTTTACACCCTTTTAGATGGAGCGAATTGTGCCTCTGTGTGCCAACGTTTATTCTGTGTTCCGACTGCAAATAAGAAAAGCAGGGCGCAGCTTTTCACGTCATGTCTCAACACCGGTTTTCAGCGTTTCTACGCCTTTTGTCATATTTTGTCCATTTTGCTGACTTCCCGAAACTCAACAAGCAGGCGCGGAAAGAAGGGAGTACATTAATGGAGCTCACCAGCATGGGAGAATTGACGAAGCGAGCAAGTTTTGACAGTTTTCTGGAAAAAGATGCCAGAGCAGACTTATTTCACCGCGGAGGAAAAGACGCTACCTCTCGTTCCCTTTTCTTCTCTCCATCTTCCTGTGCTGATGTTAATATGGTTGTTAAACTTAAGGATGTGTGTGATTTCTGATCGTTTGTGAGGGCACCAAAGGGATTTCTGTAGCAAATTGGCTTGTTGTTTTTGTTTAATAAAGAGAATGTTGATTCATCCTTGTTATGTTTGCTTGATATACAGTACTGTATGGCACTTTATATTGTGTTCAAAGTGTACAAACCTTTGCTAATATACGGACTTTTGTCCAGGCTGAAACCCACTATCATACTTGCCAACCTTGAGACCTCCGATTTCAGGAGGTGGGGGGCGGGGGATGTGGGGGGGCGTGGTTAAGAGTGGAGGAGTATATTTACAGCTAGAATTCACCAAGTCAAGTATTTCATATACTGTATATATATATGTATAAGAAATACTTGACGAAATACTAAGTCAAGCATTTCATATAAATATATATATATATATATATATTTATATGAAATACTTGACTTAGTATTTCGTCAAGTATTTCTTATATATATATATATATATATATACATATATATAATAAAATAAATATATGTTTATAGCTAGAATTCACTGAAAGTCAAGTATTTCTTATATATATATATATATATATATATATATATATATATATATATATATATATATATATATATAAGAAATACTATACTACTAAATATATGTTTATAGCTAGAATTCACTGAAAGTCAAGTATTTCTTATATATATATATATATATATATATATAAGAAATACTTGACTTTCAGTGAATTCTAGCTATAAACATATATTTATTTTATTATATATATGTATATATACATATATATATATATATATATATATATATATAAGAAATACAAGTCAAGTATTTCTTATATATATATATAATAAAATAAATATATGTTTATAGCTAGAATTCACTGAAAGTCAAGTATTTCTTATATATATATATATATAAGAAATACTTGACTTTCAGTGAATTCTAGCTATAAACATATATTTATTTTATTATATATATGTATATATATATATATATACATATAAGAAATACTTGACGAAATACTAAGTCAAATATTTCATATATATATATATATATATATATACATATATATATATATATATATAAGAAATACTTGACTTTCAGTGAATTCTAGCTATAAATATATATTTCTTTTATTTTATATATATATATATATATATATATATATATATATATATATATATATATAATAAATACTTGAATTTCAGTGTTCATTTATTTACACATATACACACACATAACACTCATCTACTCATTGTTGAGTTAAGGGTTGAATTGTCCATCCTTGTTCTATTCTCTGTCACTATTTTTCGAACCATGCTGAACACCCTACCCTCTCTGATGATGCATTGCTGTGTGGCACGCACAAAAGTGCTTTCATCAAATGCACTAGATGGCAGTATTGTCCTGTTTAAGAGTGTCACAACATTGCTGTTTACGGCAGACGAACTGCTTTACGGTAGAAAAAAAACGTGACTGCTGTTGTTGTGTGTTGTTACCGCGCTGGGAGGACTTAATGAAACCAAGAACTCGCCCTCCATCCTTCTACAGTTATAACGTGATTGGGCAGGTACGCTATTTATATTGTGGGTTAGCGGACTCAGGTCCGCATGGACCTGAGTCCGCCTGAATTTCGGGAGATTTTCGGGAGAAAATTTGTCCCGGGAGGTTTTCGGGAGAGGCGCTGAATTTCGGGAGTCTCCCGGAAAATCCGGGAGGGTTGGCAAGTATGCCCACTATTGATATCTACATTGTTTCTTATACAAACTTTGTGGCTTAACAAGAACCAATCCAGTTGGTAAATCGAGGTTCCACTGTAAATGTTCTACGTAAGACTGATGAATACGTGTCTTTGCTACCACAAGGCTGTAAATAAGTGTCTCTATGTCTACGTAATAAATGAAGTGATTCACAAACAGCACGAAAGGACGTTAAGTACTAAAAACAAAAGGATAAGAAGAAGGTTAAAACATCTAAATAACTGGCAAAAAATCCAAAAAAAAGCTCCGTGGAATAAAGAAGAAAATGTGGGGGGACAGTACTCTTCAGTTTAGTTTCTTACAATCAGGAAGAGGGCGACGTCGCTGCGGCCCTGCACCCCCCCAGCCAGCCTCGTCGCTCCGACACCTGAGAAAAAAAACACCAATGTCAGCTCCGGACACCTTTTCACACCATAAGTCAACAGGAAACGGCACGTGACAAAAATAAGTATATATTAACATTTAACACTTTAAATAGCAAAGATCTTGAGTTGAACTAGAAGGAAACCTTTGGTCAAAAGATGCACATTTAAAAAAAAAAAAAAAAAAGGAACATTCCGTGCAAATTTCTGTAAAAATATGCTTCTTGTATTACATTTAAAATAAAAAAAGGTTACAGGTTACACAGAGAAGACACGTTTTTCCCCCAACACAACAGCAGCGTCCATAGAAGCTGTTAGCTCATGGACAAGAAACAAGCAGCTTACATCAGGAGTGCAAATACCTTTAAAAAGGAGCAAATACTTATTATTAAAATATTATTATTATTACTTGTGGAAGGGGGCCTGTAAAGAATGACCATTACAATGTGCGTAAAATTAACCTTTACACCACGTACGGCTGCAAACGAGTCAAAAACAGAACAAAAATGGGAAAGGAAGGTGAAAGCTGCACGTTTTGTCCCATATGGTTTGAGTTTAGAAATGCGGATACAGGATGTTGTGAGACCATACCAAACGGCAGCAATCGAGAGCGTATGCTTCTCGTACCCGGTCCGCATTGAGCGGGCCCTGAGAGTATCTGGGAGTCAGCTCATGGCCTGCAAGGAAGCTCCGCTGGCAGGTACAAACAAGGTATGTCAGAGTTAGGAGACAACATACTTCCTTTTCGCTTTCCTTGTACATCCTTAACTTTGCAGTAGTAGCGCTTTCTTTACCTGTTAACTTTACACTTAAAAGAGAGAAGAAACAAAAAGGACAAAAAAATGGTGCAAAGGGAAGGCTGCGGGGGGGGGGGGGGGGGTTCAAATAATGTTACCACTACTGTAAAGCACTTTTGACGGTGCTGAGAAAAAGAAAAATGTATAAATTACATTACCAAACAGTTAATTAATGCCACTAGGTTACGTTTTACAGGCAGGGATGCGATTTTGCGGCGTACATACCTGCTTTGGGTGTTGGGAGGCTTTCCACGCGCACTCTAGTACGGCCGGTAGCTGTTGCTGTGAACAGGGCGCCGTGGCGACTTGCCGTAGCCAAGGGGCGGGGCTGCGAGAGAGGTAGAAAATGACACAAATAAATAAAAACATGACATAAAGTGGTCCTAAATTGACTTTCTGTCATTTTCCCTTCATGTCACTGTCCTGTACAGTCCACCCAGCAATTTTCCACCTACCTTTTTTGGGGGAATTTTGCTTATCGTTCACAATCATTATGAGAAACAAATGGTGGGGTTTTTTTTGCATTCTAACATGTAAAAATCGACTCATTCTTGTAAGCTAGCAATGCAGCTAATGGGAGCAATCAATTCTACCTCTAAATCACCTTAAAAATGCAATCAAAAACCGTCAACAATACTTCATTTACGTTATGTAAGCTGTATAATAACAAAAGCTGTAGCGACATTGTTGTTGTAAGAGTGAAAACAGGGGAACTATTTTTGTTAGCGTAGTAACACATTGGCATGTTTCGGTATTAGCCGTAATAGCTAACTACGGCAAGAGATAAGCTAGCTCGTACGTCACCCCGCTTGTAATGCACAACACAATGTGATAAGACACCGATCTGTACATGAACAATCACAGTATCCGTAAAGTATTATTTCATGTTTTGTTTGTACACAGCTAGCCAGAGAGCGTATGTTCTATAGTTGTAACAACACGCATGATCAATATAAAGTGTAACTCATTCAATGGGCAGTTTTGTGTTTGGTCCAGCTGGCCGGGGACATTTTCCCCCCGTTTATTTGGATAAGCACTCCATTCATGTCGAAATAGCTTGGCTTCAAATTCCACATATACAGCACCAAAGGAACTTTCACCTCACTCTCCCCTGGCTTCGGTCTGCTCCAACATCTCACTCTTCCTTTGTGCTCGCTTCCAGAAGCAGAAATTCTTCCTCAGTATATTCAGCTTCAAAAAGATACGGTTGTGTATCTTCATTTGTCCCAAAATAGTCGTCTTCGTTGTCTGTTACCAAGTCTTCCATGACATGAACACACACACGCCCTTGTTTCCAGAAGTAACAAGTGCGTTGCTATGGAAAGGGAAATCAATGCGAAGGAAGTCAGTCCGGGTATTTATTAAAATTACCAAAATACTGTAAATATTGTACATATTACATATTGTCATTAAGGTGTCTGTTACTACATTATATATATACTTGCAGTGTGTATATTGTACATATTACATATTGTTATGAAGGTGTCTGTTACTACATTATTACATTATATATACTTGCAGTGTGTATATTGTACATATTACATATTGTTATGAAGGTGTCTATTACTACAATATATATATACTTGCAGTGTGTATATTGTACATATTACATATTGTTATGAAGGTGTCTATTACTACAATATGTATATATTTGCAGTGTGTATATTGTACATATTACATATTGTTATGAAGGTGTCTGCTACTGCATTATATATATATTTGCAGTGTGTATATTGTACATATTACATATTGTTATGAAGGTGTCAGTTACTACAGTATAAATATACTTGCAGTGTGTATATAAAACATTACATATTGTTATAAGGGTGTCTGTTACTACATTATATATATATATATATATATATATATATATATATATATATATATACTTGCAGTGTGTATATTGTACATATTACATATTGTTATGAAGGTGTCTGTTACTACATTATAAATATGCTTGCAGTGTGTATATTGTACATATTACATATTGTTATGAAGGTGTCTGTTACTACATTATATATATACTTGCAGTGTGTATATTGTACATATTACATATTATTATGAAGGTGTCTGTTACTACATTATATATATACTTGCCGTGTGTATATAAAACATATTACATATTGTTATTAAGGTGTCTGTTACTACAATATATATATATATATATATTTACTTGCAGTGTGTATATTGTACATATTACATAATATTATGAAGGTGTCTGTTACTAAATTATATATATACTTGCAGTGTGTATATTGTACATATTACATAATATGAATGTTTTTGTTACTACATTTTATATATACACACACACACACACACACACACACACACTGTACTTGCAGTGTATATTGTACATATTACATATTATGAAGGTGTCTGTTACTACATTATATATAAATACTTGCAGTGTGTTTACAAAACGGAGTGTTTTGAAATCATTTTAGAGACTTTGAAGGCTACAACGATGACTTCCATTAGCCGCATTTTCCAAGCGTTTTTTTTTATCCTCTTTAAAATTCAAAATAAAAAAAAGACCTGTGTTCTTGTTGATCATGAACAATAGGCAAAATTCCCAAAAAAGTGCAGTTCCCCTTTAAAGGCTAAATACAATGTTTACATATATTGTTTGCTCTATTTTTCCAATTGTTGCTGCTCATTTTATTACTACAATGTAACACCGGCTGCACTTTTTAAACACCTGCTACTTGTATTATTCTGCCCTCCCTAAAATGTTGCAACCTAGTTTGGCAGCTATGTAAACAATCCTTTAAATTAGAGATGAAAAAACATCCGATTTGAGGTTGTTTATTAATGGTCTCCACAATGAAGTTACACAGAGGACAATACATTAATATACACACATGTAGGGATGGGCACTGTTCATTTTTGAACCCATACGGTACCAATTCTCAGGACCTGGGAATCGATACCGGTACTCAACGGCACACATTATCAGTACTTTTGTGTGTGTTAATAAATATTGTTTTTTGATAGTAAAATCAAATTGTTTATTGTTCTCATTTGCAAGTATGACATTAAGTGGCAATTGCAGTTATTGGGAAGTGAAGTGAATTATATTTATATAGCACTTTTCTCTAATGAGTCAAAGCACTTTACATAGTGAAACTCAATATCCAAGTTACATTTAAACCAGTGTGGGTGGCACTGGGAGCAAGTGGGTAAAATGTCTTCCCTAAGGACACAACGGCAGTGACTAGGATGGCGGAAGCGGGGATCGAACCTGGAACCCTCAAGTTGCTGGCAGTGAGAAAGGGGCTATTGCTTTCAAGAAGACAAAGCACCATCCAGGAGTTCATCGTTTATTATCTTTGGAAGGCGGAACAATGTGCTCGTCCCGCTACGCGTTGTCGTTTATACTGTGAATGGACATGGGAGAAATGTGGGAAAATGGCGGCTTTTGACAGGAAGTAAAAAAGGCACTTACTGCTGTCGTCGCCGTATCCGTAGTAGTTGCCGTATCCCGAGTAATCGTAGTCGCCATACCCTCCGTATCCTTGGTTACCGTAGCCATAGTTGCCATAGCCTTGATTCCAGTAGTTGCCGTAGCCCTGGTTCCATTGTTGGCCGGGACCTGGGAATGCATTTTTTTTTTTTATAGTAAGAATCTCTCCCATGATTAATGAGCACAAGTGACTCACCGCCGCCTCTTCCTCGAGACCGAGGGGCGTACCCTCCTCTTCCTCCCCAGTACTGCTGCTGCTGGTACTGCTCCTTGGACATGGCCTCCTTCACTTCACACTGCCAGGAGGCAACAAAGGGTTGTATTATCATCAATTCCAGATTTTTTTTTTCCCCCCTACACTTTGAACCCTGCGGCTTATAAAACGGCGAGGCCAATTTGTGGATTTGACGGCCATAAAAATACACTGCAAAGGAGTGTTATTGTTTGTGCCATGGCGCCATCTTTTGGACGAGTTTGCTCCCTGCGGTTCAAAATGTGCTTCCTGTCTCTGCTTTAAACCGGAAATAAAACCGTTCATTGCGCTTCTATTCAAAATGATTTTTTATCACTCTTCGTCATTCTTACTTACTAAACCGTCCCATGTGTGATTGGAGTGTTTTCATGCGGATTTGTACCTGCTATTGTAATGTAATCAAGCTTGCGTTGTTCTATATAATATATACAATATGCCAACACATTCACAAGTGTCTGTGTTAGTATTATTAACTCACAGTGGCATTCACTTTATATTGTTTCAGGTATCGTAAATTCACCAAAATGTCACCGTGGAGTTATTGAGTCTGCTTGCGCAGCTAGTGGGTCCATGACGATGACTTCTGTTTTGTTTGATCAGCCGTTTAACTGCCGTGTTACAGACACCGTTTGGAAACACTTAAGGTATGTAAATAAACATTTACTAAATATTTGGTGCCGGTATATATCTACAGTTTATGGTTAATGTAAAAATATTTATTTCTCCAAAAACTTGCTGGGTGCAGCTTAAATACCAGTGCACTCGATAGCCCGGAATTCACAATATTTTGTTATGGGAATATTTTCTCCTCCTTTGGGCAAAAGGGAAGGCATTAGAAATGACTAGCTTTGGCTTTGTTTCTGCTCGAAGAAGATAAACACAATGAATGCACTTTGTGTTTGTTATCTATTTACTCTCACTCGCATATATTATTATCACTAATAGTGTTAGAATAATTGTATATAAGTTATCAAACAACTTGTTTTCCCATGAGTTCAGGTTGCCCTGCGAGAAGACAAAAGCTGCCTTTGTTCTTATCAAGCAAAAGGCCTACCGCTTGTAAACCTCCACTGTGTGCGATGGGATGCGACGTGGAGGTGTCGGTTTCTTTGATCTATTGGACAGCCCCAGGAAGATCTTGTCATGACCCGAGATCTACAAAGCAGAAAACCTGACACCGCTCCAGGCACCTTTTCTTTGAACTGTTTATGACCCCCCCCTGTAGCTGAGTGTGCAGCCCCAGACGTTTCTCCTCATGAGCTAAATTGAATCCTGTCTCTGTTTGATTCCTTCGCTTCTTGTCTTGTCTAATAGACGTCATCGGTGTTTGAACCTGACATGTCGTACCAGCCTGGAGAGAGGGGGTGGAGGAGAATGTGTGTGTGCTAGGCGACGCGTCAAGTTAACTTTCAGTTTCAATTCCTGCAAAAGGCGATGCAGACAAGGAGGACAAAAGCATGAGAGATGGGCGACCATTTTAGAGACTGGTTTGACCTTTAGATAGCTCGAAACACTATTTTATTTGTACTTACTGCTGTTTTGTCGAATAATTTGTTGAACTTCAGTTATAGTCATACTTGCCAACCTTGAGACCTCCGATTTCGGGAGGTGGGGGGAGGGGGTGGGCGTGGTCGGGGTGGGACGGGGGCGTGGCTAAAAGGGGAGGGGTATATTTACAGCTAGAATTCACCAAGTCAAGTATTTCATATATATATATATATATATATATATATATATATATATATATAAGAAATACTTGACGTTCAGTGAATTCTATATATATATATATATATATATATATATATATATATATATATATATTTATTTTATTATATATATATATTTATTATATATATATATATATTTTTTTATTATATATATATATATATATATATATATAAAATAAATACTTGAATTTCAGTGTTCATTTATTTACACATATACACACACATAACACTCATCTACTCATTGTTGAGTTAAGGGTTGAATTGTCCATCCTTGTTCTATTCTCCGTCACTATTTTTCCAACCATGCTGAACACCCTTTCTGATGCATTGCTGTGTGGCACGCACAAAAGTGCTTTCATCAAATGCACTAGATGGCAGTATTGTCCTGTTTAAGAGTGTCACAACATTGCTGTTTACGGCAGACGAACTGCTTTACGGTATACAAAAAAGTGACTGCTGTTGTTGTGTGTTGTTGCCGCGCTGGGAGGACGTTAATGAAACTGCCTAACAATAAACCCACATAAGAAACCAAAGTTAAAGTTAAAGTACCAATGATTGTCACACACACACTAGGTGTGGCGAAATTATTCTCTGCATTTGACCCATCACCCTTGATCACCCCCTGGGAGGTGAGGGGAGCAGTGGGCAGCAGCGGTGGCCGCGCCCGGGAATCATTTTGGTGATTTAACCCCCAATTCCAACCCTTGATGCTGAGTGCCAAGCAGGGAGGTAATGGGTCCCATTTTTTTATAGTCTTTGGTATGACTCGGCCGGGGTTTGAACTCACAACCTACCGATCTCAGGACGGACACTCTAACCACTAGGCCACTGAGTATTCCATCATTCTACAGTTATAACGTCATTGGGCAGGTACGCTTTTTTATATTGTGGAGGACCTGAGTCCGCCTGAATTTCGGGAGATTTTCGGGAGAAAATTTGTCCCGGGAGGTTTTCGGGAGAGGCGCTGAATTTCGGGAGTCTCCCGGAAAATCCGGGAGGGTTGGCAAGTATGGTTATAGTCACCACCGTTAGAACTAAAGAATCTGGGGGGACTCTTCCCTCCCTTAACAAGTTATTATTATCACTATTAATATTTCGAAAGTCGCTGCTGCGTCGTTATCGCTGTTAGCGGAGGAAAGCGCACCTTGCTCAGGCCGATGTTGTGGTACTTCTTCTCCATGATGTTCTTCACTGCCTCCTCGTCCTTGAACGTGATGAAGCAGAAGCCCCGCCTTTTGTTGGTCTTGCTCTCCATGGGGAGCTCCACGGATTCCACCTGGTGGCAGCACACAGGTGGTGCGTTCACGGACATCAACAAGAGCACAGAATGTGAGACCAACCTCTCCAAAGGTAGAAAAGTACTCTCGGACTTTCTCCTCGGGGGTGTCCGGGGAGAGACCGCCCACAAAAATCTTCTTGACCGGCTCTTTGCCCTTCATGGCCTTGGCCTTTTTGGGGTCGATGACCTTTCCGTTGAGCTTGTGTTCCTTTAGAGACGTGACCTACGTCAGAAAAAAAGATGTGTATTCAGTGTAAACGGTGACTAATATTCCTCAGGCGCCGTCTAACCTTGTCGACGCTTCCGACGTCCTTGAAGAGCACAAAGCCGAAGCCCCTGGATCGACCCGTCATGGGGTCCAGTTTCAGAGTGCAGTCTATGACCTCCCCGAACTTGGAGAAGTAATCTTTCAGGTCCTTCTTTGTCGTGTCCCAGCTCAGGCCTCCGACAAACACCTTCCTTTAGGTGAAAGAGCACATGATGATTACAGATTTGCGGATTTTATTCGCCAGCGAGACACTTCATTAGGTACACATGCACACTGCACAGCAGGGTGTCCAAACTTTGTCCACTGAGGGCCGGACGTGTTTTACATGTAGAAAAAAATCATAATATGACCCCTTTAACTAAACCGTCAATAAATCTAAGTGCACATGAAAACACAGCTTCACCACTTTAGTCATAATTTCTGCACTTAAAAGGTCATATATTCTACATTTAAAAGACTTCCTTGTGGTCTACATAACATCTAATGGTGGTTATTTGGTCAAAATGTTGCAAAGATTATGTTTTACAGACCGTTTTCTCGAACAATACGCTACTTTGTACTTTGGTAATAATTTGTTGATGTCATCAGTGCGAACAAGTTTTGCAGATTCCAGGATGTATGAAAAAAGGTGAGATTATTTTATAAATATTTTTGCAATACCGCCATGATTTCATTTCCAATTTTCGGGACTTTTGTGGATTCCAAATACACAACAGCGGTTATCAGTAGGTAAGAAAAGTTGCATTATAGGTCCCCCTTAAGAAACATCTTTACGACTTTAGCGCCAAGCTTCTTCGGATTGTTCTAGATCGGTGATGTCAAACATGTGGCCCGCCGGCCAGATCTTGCCCGTGGAACAGGTTCAATCCGGCCCGCGAGACGAGTTTGCTAAGTGTAAAGTTGAGCTGCATTTTTCAATTAAAGAAACTGATGTTCTAAATCTGTCCACTGGATTTGGCAATAGTAATTCTGTTAGGCAAGCAAATAGTTTATACCGCGGTAAAGTGGTTAAGTTGGTAACCCCACTTAAAATGCTGCATGAGACACTGCACATTGATACAGTTCTGTGAAAATGATTGTCTTCTCTGCAACTTTAAAGAAAGTGAAGAGTGTGTGATTTACTGCAATACTGTCAGACTTCAGGGCTCGAATTTAACCACGGCAACTGCGGCAAAAGCCGCAACCGCCCTCGTCATTTTCCGTAATGCCCTAAAAAATTGACCAACATTTGCGGCAAGAACATGCCGTGACCGCCCTTGACTTTTTACTTGTTAATGGACGAGGGATGTAACAATAAACAGTGTAATGATAATTTGCCATAAAATTCCCAACGGTTACTAACACCATCTAACTTTTAAATTACCGAAAACCTGTCATTTATTAATGCATTTTAGGTGATGCAAAGGCGTCGTTTGGTTTGATAATCATGGCGGACTAACTACACGGACTTTGCTCGGGAGATTTAATGATGTTAAACCGAGCCTCACTTCCCGCTGTGCGTTTAAGAGCGCACTGCTGTGTTTGGATGGAGACAGGTGTGGACAATATTGGAGACACTTGTCCCCACACTAAGAGTATACAGCGAAGGAGAAAACTATTTGATGTTACTTTTATTTTCTCAATACAGCGCCCATCAGTTGCTGTGACAGAGTTAATGAGGTGAGGAAACATGCAGCAGGTGATGTGTTGTGAACGTTGTCACAACTTGTTTATAAAGTCTTTACTTTGTTTACTGAGATGTTCACTCCTCCTTTATTTAACTGCAAACTGTATCAGTGTTCAAATAACATCACTATTAGCTAAAATGTTTTGTCATCTCATCGAATCGAACGCAGGCTGTGAAGATTGTTTATTCGATGTGACACTCTTTATTTTTGTTGGCCAAACAGTTATAAACAAAGCTCTTCATTAGCCAAACTGCTTCAGATTTTATTTTGATATCAAAAAGTAAACAAGGATTTTTTTTTACATTACTTGTGTTTTTTTCATGGCACAAGAGTGTTACTTCAAAAAACAATGTGACAAAGCATTTTGTTCATGTTTTATTGTGTATAGTTAATACCTATAGGACATATTTCTAGGGATGTCCGATAATGGCTTTTTGCCGATATCCGATATTGTCCAACTCTTTAATTACCGATACCGATATCAACCGATACTGATATATACAGTCGTGGAATTAACACATTATTATGCCTAATTTGGACAACCAGGTATGGTGAAGATAAGGTCCTTTTTAAAAAAATTAATAAAATAAAATAAGATAAATAAATTAAAAACATTTTCTTGAATAAAAAAGAAAGTAAAACAATATAGAAACAGTTACATAGAAACTAGTAATGAATGAAAATGAGTAAAATTAAGTGTTAAAGGTTAGTACTATTAGTGGACCAGCAGCACGCACAATCATGTGTGCTTACGGACTGTATCCCTTGCAGACTGTATTGATATATATTGATATATAATGTAGGAACCTACCAGAATATTAATAACAGAAAGAAACAACCCTTTTGTGTGAATGAGTGTAAATGGGGGAGGGAGGTTTTTTGGGTTGGTGCACTAACTGTAAGTGTATCTTGTGTTTTTTATGTTGATTTAATAATAATTTTTAAAAAAACGATACCGATAAAAAAAATGATACCGATAATTTCCGATATTACATTTTAAAGCATTTATCGGCCGATATTATCGGACATCTCTACATATTTCTGCTCAAACTCTTAATGGATCTGTCCCGATATAGCATCTACAACTTTAAAAAAACAAAAAAAACAAAAAAAAAAACACCCTCTATCAAAATGTAAAAATAGAGATAAAGGCATCATGAAATGATAAAAAGCTGACAAGTTTATATTAATAATGAATTAAAAAAAACAAAAAACTGTTTTATATAAAATGACGATGTGGGATCTGAACCGAGGATGTTGTTGTGGCTTGTGCAGCCCTTTGAGACACTTGTGATTTAGGGTTATATAAATAAACATTGATTGATTGATATATATATATATATATATTTATGCACACTTTAGAGCCCCTGCCTCGAAAGAAAATGTTTGCCTTGGTGACCTTCTAACTTGCCTTGGTGCCCTAAAATATGAGCCCTCCTTTAAGGAAACACTTGCCTCGACCTTAAAACGTAAAAATTCGAGGCCTGAGTCTATTAAGTTTGTATTTTTGGTTTGTGTAAATTGTTGACACCTTGCACAACTTTTCTTATCCTATCAATACACAGTGATGCCTACAAGGCAGGGAGTAACTCAACCCTCTTGAACAGTTTCGACCTCAGTTTGTTGAGGTAGCAGAGGATTAATATGTGGAAATGACAAATGAGGCAGTAGATACATAGAAGAGTTTTTATTTATGCTTTATTTTGTTTTTTGCTCAATCCTAGATGGGCTGTGACTTTAAAGTTTAATTGCTTCGTAGATACACTGAGATTACCATATTTTTCCGTACAGTACATGTTCCGTACAATTGACCACTAAACGGTAACACCCGAACAAGTTTTTCAACTTGTTTAAGTCGGAGTCCACGTTAATACATTTATGGTACAAATATATACTATCAGCATAATACAGTCATTACACAAGTTAATCATCAGAGTATATACATTGAATTATTTACAATCCGGGGGGTGGGACGTGGAGGGGGGTAGGTCAGGTTGGGTTGCTATCAGCATATTTCAGTCATCAACAATTTGATCATCTGAGAAATGGACATTGTAACAGTGTAGGTCTCACTTGGTAGGATATGTACAGCGAGCGGTGAACATAGTGAGCTCAGCAAGCATAAGAACAAGTATATACATTTGATTACCGTATTTTCCGCACTATTAGCCGCACCTAAAACCACAAATTTACTCAAAAGCTGACAGTGCGGCTTTTAACCCGGTGCGCTTTATATATGGATAAATATTAAGATTCATTTTCATAAAGTTTCGATCTCGCAACTTCGGTAAACAGCCGCCATCTTTTTTCCCGGTAGAACAGGAAGCGCTTCTTCTTCTACGCAAGCAACCGCCAAGGTAAGCACCCGCCCCCATAGAACAGGAAGCGCTTCTTCTTCTACTGTAAGCAACCACCCGCCCGCGTAGAAGAAGAAAAAGCGCGCGGATATACCGTACGTTTCATTTCCTTTGTGTGTTTACATCTGTAAAGACCACAAAATGGCTCCTACTAAGCGTCAGGGATCCGGTTCATGAAAAGACGCAATCTCTCCATCCGCACACAGATTACTATTTCACAGCAACTGATATTCCTGTGAACGCACTGTGGATACAACGGGAGCACGTACGGTGAATATTCGCACCACAGGGAATGAGAAGTCATCCTTCACTGTGGTTCTAGCTTGCCATGCTAATGGCCAGAAACTTCCACCCATGGTGATATTCAAAAGGAAGACCTTGCCAAAAGAGACCTTTCCAGCCGGCGTCATCATAAAAGCTAACTCGAAGGGATGGATGAAGAAAAGATGAGCGAGTGGTTAAGGTAAGTTTAAGTTTACGCGAAGAGGCCGGGTGGCTTTTTTCACGCAGCTCTGTCCATGTTGATATACGTATGTTTGTGATTGCACATTTGCGTACATTTTGGGAGTGAACAGAGTTGTTAGAACGCTGGTTTTGAATATATTATTAAAGCTTGACTGACCTATCTGACTGTTTTTTTGACATTCCTTTAGCGCAGTTAGATGCGGCTTACAACACCGGGCGGCTTATAGGTGGACAAAGTTTTGAAATATGCCGTTCATTGAAGGCGCGGCTTTTAACCCAGGGCACCTTATGGTGCGGAAAATACGGTATTTACAATCCGGGGAGGTGGGATGTGGTGGGGGGAGGGGGTTGGGCTAGTGTTGTAGCTGCCTGGAGGTGTTCTTTTAGTGCGGTTTTAAAGGAGGATAGAGATGCACTTTCTTTTACACCTGTTGGGAGTGCATTCCATATTGATGTGGCATAGAAGGAGAATGAGATAAGACTAGGATTGCAAAATTCCGGGAATATTCAAAGTTGGAAACTTTAAAAATATATGGGAATATATGATGGAAATATAATATATGGGAAAATATATGTGGGCTTTGTACCGAGGATGTCGTTGTGGCTTGTGCAGCCCTTTGAGACACTTGTGATTTAGGGCTATATAAATAAAGATTGATTGATGCCTCACAATACACGAAGGTCCTGAGTAGTCTTGGGTTCAAAACCGGGCTCGGGATCTTTCTGTGTGGAGTTTGCATGTTCTCCCCGTGACTGCGTGGGTTCCCTCCGGGTACTCCGGCTTCCTCCCACTTCCAAAGACATGCACCTGGGGATAAGTTGATTGGCAACACTAAGTTGGCCCTAGTGTGTGAATGTGAGTGTGAATGTTGTCTGTCTATCTGTGTTGGCCCTGCGATGAGGTGGCGACTTGTCCAGGGTGTACCCCGCCTTCCGCCCGATTGTAGCTGAGATAGGCTCCAGCGCCCCCCGCGACCCCAAAGGGAATAAGCGGTAGAAAATGGATGGATGGATGATTGATTGATTGATTGAATTAACGGGAATTAATGGAAATAAACATTGAATGCAACATGCTCGATCTTGCAGCATGATTATTAGCTAAAACAACCGGATTTAATGCAAATTCAGTTGAATTTCAACCCTACACTGTGCATTCCTCCATCACATGTGCAGTGCATTCTTCCATCACATGCACAGATCATTCCCAGCATGCTACACACTACAGCAGGGCTATTGAGGCCACACTAGTATTTGAGCCCAAGGACTTCATCCAGTCAGGTACTGGGGTAAATATATTTGATGTATGGTATTTAAGTGTAATAGAGGTGTAATTGCTTGTTACTGTATGGCTGTAGACTACTCCAGCAGACTTCCACTCAAGCTAGCTAGCTGTTCCTGTACTTGTTCAATGATTTTGGGGCCAATATCTCTAGTTAGCTAGGTTTATGTACCACCACCAGTCTCATAATGAACAAAAAATATTTATCCGTTAGCCGTGATGCTAATTTTCTCTATGTTAAATCCCATTCATTTACGCTAACAACGTTAGCGATCCGAATTGACCTTTTTTGTGATGTGTAAAGTTCAACTAGCAAATACTAAATCAAAAGGTGTGGTTTCCTCTGCCTTCTGTTCTGGGAGCCATTCTGTTGTCATACAAGAATGTAGCTTATAGTTTGACTTAGCATGCTGATTGAGTCTTCATGTATTCATCTAGCCTTTTTCTATTCATTTGCCCATCAGTGACATATTTTTAAAGACTACTCCAATTGTTTAGCCGACTATTTATATCTGTGTGTGGCGTTGCATTAGTCTTTTACAAGCTTATCATCTTATTCTACAGAATAAGATGGACACTGTCCAACTTTGAATAATCAAAAAAAGGTCAAAATTTCCAAACTTCCCGAGCTTAACTTCCCGTGGTAAATTTCCGGAAATTTACCAGAAAATTTCCACCAAACACTCCCAACGGCGTGGCACGGTTGGGAGAGTGGCCGTGCCAGCAACCTGAGGGTTCTTTGTTCGATCCCCAGCTTCTACCAACCTCGTCACGTCCGTTGTGTCCTTGAGCACGACACTTCACCCTTGCTCCTGATAGTTCGTGGTTAGGGCCTTGCATGGCAGCTCCTGCCATCAGTACGTGAATGCGTGTGGGAATGGGTGAATGTGGAAATAGTGTCAAAGCGCTTTGAGTACTGTTGCGTGAATCCCGGGTTCAAATCCCGGACGAGCCCCCAAATTGTTGCGTCGGACCAGTTCTTCCTCCAAGGGAATCTAAGTTACTGGTCAATCCCAAATTCTTTTGGATGACATACAAACTGAGTAAGAAGGATCACCAGGACAGAATAGGAATATCATCAAGTTTTACTGAAATTTCAGGAGAACAACCTAGACTAATACATTCATACTGGCCTCCTAAGTTGTTCTAACACTCATACGGAAGAGCCTCCTTCTTACACAGAAAGAAAGCCCCCACCTCTCAGGGAAGGAACAAAGCCTCATTGTTCTACTGCAGATAAGATATAAAGGAGTACTCCAACTTCTACATTCCAAGTCTTCAAGGTAACACACACAGTTTACTTGCGGACAAATAGAAAGAGAACAAATGGAAAACACTAGCTGTTTTCAAATATGACTATGAATAGAAATAAATAAGTCTTGCATATATACAGAGGTGGGTAGAGTAGCCAGAATTGGTACTCAAGTAAGAGTACTGTTACTTTAGAGATTTAATACTCAAGTAAAAGTAAGGAATAGTCACCCAAATATTTACTTGAGTAAAAGTAAAAAGTATGTTGTGAAAAAACAACTCAAGTACTGAGTAACTAATGAGTAACATACACACACATATATATATATATGTGTGTGTATATATATATATATACATACATTGATATATACAGTATATAATTTATATTTATTTATTTTGCCGTTTATGTTTACATGTTAAAGGTGTTTTAATGAATATACATGCATGTTTAACATATAGATTCCTTTCTTTCATGAAGACAAGAATATAAGTTGGTGTATTACCTGATTCTGATGACTTGCATTGATTGGAATCAGACAGTAGTGATGATAACGGCCACGTTTTCAAATGGAGGAGAAAAAAAGTTCCTCCTTTCTGTCTAATACCACATGAAAGTGGTTGGTTTTTGGCATCTTATTTGTTCAGCTTCCATATTCATTTTTATAAGAAATACATTGGCGGCAAACTCCGTAGCTTGCTAGCTTGTTTGCGCTGGCTTTCGGAGACTCTTATTTTGAAAGCGCAAGCGCGATGGAGCGGCACTTTTATTGTGAAGACAGGAACTGTGCAGTCAGTCTTTAGACTTTTGACGGGAAGTACGGTTGAAATAAAAAAAGGGTCTTTTTTCCTTCACACTTTTGATTGATTGATTGGAACTTTTATTAGTAGATTGCACAGTACAGTACATATTCCGTACAATTGACCACTAAATGGTAAGACCCGAATAAGTTTTTCAACTTGTTTAAGTCCGGTCATGTGACCGCCTGGCTCTGTTTGATTGGTCCAACGTCACCAGTGACTGCATCTGATTGGTGGAACGGAGTGAACGTCACCAGTGACTGTATTTGTTGAAACGCAGGCACTATGAAGGTCTGTCTGACAGACCAAAACAAACAAAGCGTGCATTTACAGATCGTTAAGAATTAGTAGCGAGTAGCGAGCTGAATGTAGATAAAAGTAGCGGAGTAAAAGTAGCGTTTCTTCTCTATAAATATACTCAAGTAAAAGTAAAAGTATGTTGCATTAAAACTACTCTTAGAAGTACAATTTATCCCAAAAGTTACTCAAGTAGATGTAACGGAGTAAATGTACCGTGTTACTACCCACCTCTGCATATATATATATATATATATATATATATATATATATATATATATACACAGATAAAAGCCAGTAAATTAGAATATTTTGAAAAACTTGATTTATTTCAGTAATTGCATTCAAAAGGTGTAACTTGTACATTATATTTATTCATTGCACACAGACTGATGCATTCAAATGTTTATTTCATTTAATTTTGATGATTTGAAGTGGCAACAAATGAAAATCCAAAATTCCGTGTGTCACAAAATTAGAATATTACTTAAGGCTAATACAAAAAAGGGATTTTTAGAAATGTTGGCCAACTGAAAAGTATGAAAATGAAAAATATGAGCATGTACAATACTCAATACTTGGTTGGAGCTCCTTTTGCCTCAATTACTGCGTTAATGCGGCGTGGCATGGAGTCGATGAGTTTCTGGCACTGCTCAGGTGTTATGAGAGCCCAGGTTGCTCTGATAGTGGCCTTCAACTCTTCTGCGTTTTTGGGTCTGGCATTCTGCATCTTCCTTTTCACAATACCCCACAGATTTTCTATGGGGCTAAGGTCAGGGGAGTTGGCGGGCCAATTTAGAACAGAAATACCATGGTCCGTAAACCAGGCACGGGTAGATTTTGCGCTGTGTGCAGGCGCCAAGTCCTGTTGGAACTTGAAATCTCCATCTCCATAGAGCAGGTCAGCAGCAGGAAGCATGAAGTGCTCTAAAACTTGCTGGTAGACGGCTGCGTTGACCCTGGATCTCAGGAAACAGAGTGGACCGACACCAGCAGATGACACGGCACCCCAAACCATCACCCAACCATGCAAATTTTGCATTTCCTTTGGAAATCGAGGTCCCAGAGTCTGGAGGAAGACAGGAGAGGCACAGGATCCATGTTGCCTGAAGTCTAGTGTAAAGTTTCCACCATCAGTGATGGTTTGGGGTGCCATGTCATCTGCTGGTGTCGGTCCACTCTGTTTCCTGAGATCCAGGGTCAACGCAGCCGTCTACCAGCAAGTTTTAGAGCACTTCATGCTTCCTGCTGCTGACCTGCTCTATGGAGATGGAGATTTCAAGTTCCAACAGGACTTGGCGCCTGCACACAGCGCAAAATCTACCCGTGCCTGGTTTACGGACCATGGTATTTCTGTTCTAAATTGGCCCTTCAACTCCCCTGACCTTAGCCCCATAGAAAATCTGTGGGGTATTGTGAAAAGGAAGATGCAGAATGCCAGACCCAAAAACGCAGAAGAGTTGAAGGCCACTATCAGAGCAACCTGGGCTCTCATAACACCTGAGCAGTGCCAGAAACTCATCGACTCCATGCCACGCCGCATTAACGCAGTAATTGAGGCAAAAGGAGCTCCAACCAAGTATTGAGTATTGTACATGCTCATATTTTTCATTTTCATACTTTTCAGTTGGCCAACATTTCTAAAAATCCCTTTTTTGTATTAGCCTTAAGTAATATTCTAATTTTGTGACACACGGAATTTTGGATTTTCATTTGTTGCCACTTCAAATCATCAAAATTAAATGAAATAAACATTTGAATGCATCAGTCTGTGTGCAATGAATAAATATAATGTACAAGTTACACCTTTTGAATGCAATTACTGAAATAAATCAAGTTTTTCAAAATATTCTAATTTACTGGCTTTTACCTGTATATATATGGTCTTCACAGTACCTTGAAGATTTACCATTACCCCTTTGCAACCCTAGTTAAGACCTTTGTTAGATCGGAATCTGGGTTTGACGTGGTTTGTGGAGCTAAAAAAAATGATGTAGAACGTTCGACGGGCCGGATTGAAAATCGTAATCTATTTTGCCGAAAACTGGTCTAGATTGCCATTACTGCCCCCAGTGGTGTAAGAGAGTATTACAACGGGCCACAGCTGGGAGACATATTTTGGCGCCCTAGGCCTGTGATGAATAAACATTGGTCTAAAGAGAACCAGACATGTTGCTATAATTAGTCGCAAATGTGGTTATGTTTGATTTTGAAAGGGTCAAACGCGTATGTTGGTGTTCTTTTAACAACACCATGTAACATTTGACTCCATCTTACCCTTCATCTTCCTCATTCTTACTGGCGTCGATCCGAGACCCCTCGGCCTCTCCGCCGGCATTCAGGCCGCCGTCGCTCGCCCCTGTCGCCGTCATGGGGTCGTCGCTGTACGCCTCGCCGTCCTCCTCCATCCTCATGATGCTCATGTCTTCGCTGAAGTCGTCCGACATGCTCGCCTTCTTCTGCGGGCTTCTGTCTTCCTTGGCCGCGGGCGGAGTCGCGTCAGTTAGCCGAAGCTAAGCTAACAGGCAAAGGGGGCTAACGGCAAGACGGTGAGGTGAGCTGGCGGGTTAACTGAAGACGTTCAAGTCCGCCGCCTTTGGTCTGAATGCCTAAAAAGAGAAGCTTGTCTCAGTTTTAAATTTCTGTTTTTTTAAATTCTGGAGTATGAATGCAAGCCGCTAATTTAGCCAGCAGTTTACCCTTTCTCCTGTTTTATTGTCTTCTTCGTGGGACGACACCAAGTGTCCTACAGCGCCACAGGAAGGAGAGTGTACTGCAAGCTGCCGCTAATTTACCCAGCAGTTTACCCCATGTTGTAAGTAGACGCAGCATTGGCTGCTGTGACGCGAGAAATTGGGCCGCCATCTTGAAGTGGTGATGAGGAGCCGGCGAGCAGCCTAAACTGACAGTTGACAGGTAGAAAACAAAGATGCTAAACTGACAGTTGACAGGTAGAAGACAAAGACGCCAAACTGACACTTGACAGGTAGAAAACAAAGACGCCAAACTGACAGTTGACAGGTAGAAGACAAAGATGCTAAACTGACAGTTGACAGGTAGAAAACAAAGATGCTAAACTGACAGTTGACAGGTAGAAAACAAAGACGCTAAACTGACAGTTGACAGGTAGAAAACAAAGACGCTAAACTGACAGTTGACAGGTAGAAAACAAAGATGCTAAACTGACAGTTGACAGGTAGAAAACAAAGATGCTAAACTGACAGTTGACAGGTAGAAGACAAAGATGCCAAACTGACACTTGACAGGTAGAAAACAAAGACGCTAAACTGACAGTTGACAGGTAGAAAACAAAGACGCTAAGCTGACAGTTGACAGGTAGAAAACAAAGACGCTAAGCTGACAGTTGACAGGTAGAAAACAAAGATGCTAAACTGACAGTTGACAGGTAGAAAACAAAGATGCTAAACTGACAGTTGACAGGTAGAAAACAAAGACGCTAAACTGACAGTTGACAGGTAGAAAACAAAGATGCTAAACTGACAGTTGACAGGTAGAAAACAAAGACGCTAAACTGACAGTTGACAGGTAGAAGACAAAGATGCTAAACTGACAGTTGACAGGTAGAAAACAAAGATGCTAAACTGACAGTTGACAGGTAGAAAACAAAGATGCTAAACTGACAGTTGACAGGTAGAAAACAAAGACGCTAAACTGACAGTTGACAGGTAGAAAACAAAGACGCTAAACTGACAGTTGACAGGTAGAAAACAAAGACGCTAAACTGACAGTTGACAGGTAGAAAACAAAGATGCTAAACTGACAGTTGACAGGTAGAAGACAAAGAAGCTAAACTGACAGTTGACAGGTAGAAAACAAAGATGCTAAACTGACAGTTGACAGGTAGAAGACAAAGACGCTAAACTGACGGTTGACAGGTAGAAGACAAAGAAGCTAAACTGACGGTTGACAGGTAGAAAACAAAGACGCTAAACTGACAGTTGACAGGTAGAAAACAAAGATGCTAAACTGACAGTTGACAGGTAGAAAACAAAGATGCTAAACTGACAGTTGACAGGTAGAAAACAAAGATGCTAAACTGACAGTTGACAGGTAGAAAACAAAGATGTTAAACTGACAGTTGACAGGTAGAAAACAAAGACGCTAAACTGACAGTTGACAGGTAGAAAACAAAGACGCTAAACTGACAGTTGACAGGTAGAAAACAAAGATGCTAAACTGACATTTGACAGGTAGAAAACAAAGATGCTAAACTGACAGTTGACAGGTAGAAAACAAAGATGCTAAACTGACAGTTGACAGGTAGAAAACAAAGATGCTAAACTGACAGTTGACAGGTAGAAAACAAAGATGGTGTTCAGCGTTTTCCTGCTCAAATGAGCGAACTGTTGAAAATAGGAATCGGGGGATTACTTTTCACAAGTAAGATTTAACATTAACGTACTATTGGTTGTATTTTGTGAAAATAATATTATCATATTGTATATAGTTCTCTGCAAACCTATGAAATGTTCTATTTTGTCTTCATTATTTTTGTCAGAATGCACCAGAATGCTTCATTTGTATGTGAAAGTCACAAATAAATCTTCTGGGGGAGGATGACCCCCCTACAGGGGTTTGCTTTACAAACTTTCAGCCCCACCTAAAACAAAATTCACCAGCCGCCACTGATTATGATGCATTCTCATTTTAGGCAAAGTATAAGACAATACTTTCTTAACAGTATAATTGTAACCAGGAATAATTTGATTTATTGATTGAAACTTTTATTAGTAGATTGCACAGTACAGTACATATTCTGTACAATTGACCACTAAATGGTAACACCCCAATAAGTTTTTCAACTTCTTTAAGTCGGGGTCCACGTTAATCAATTCATGGTAATAATCAAAGTAAGTACAAAAACAGTACAAAACCGCTCCAGGGGGTTGTAAATTCAAAGGAACTAAAATAGAATGCAATATATATATATATATGTGTATATATATATATATATATATATATATATATATATATATATATATATATATATATATATATATATATATATATATATATATATATATATATACATTTCAAATTGTTTTTGGAAATATTCGACATTGTGTCATCCGGACCAAAGGGGAAGCGAACCATCCAGACTGTTATCGACGCAAAGTTCAAAAGCCAGCATCTGTGATGGTATGGGGGTGCATTAGTGCCCAAGACATGGGTAACTTACACATATGTGAAGGCACCATTAATGCTTAAAGGTACATACAGGTTTTGGAACAACATATGCTGCCATCCAAGCGCCGTCTTTTTCATGGACGCCCCTGCTTATTTCAGCAAGACAATGCCAAGCCACATTTAGCATGTGTTACAACAGCGTGGCTTCGTAAAAAAAGAGTACGGGTACTTTCCTGGCCCGCCTGCAGTCCAGACCTGTCTCCCATCGAAAATGTGTGGCGCATTATGAAGCGTAAAATACGACAGCGGAGACTGTTGAACGACTGAAGCTCTACATAAAAAAAGAATGAGAAAGAATTCCACTTTCAAAGCTTCAACAATTAGTTTCCTCAGTTCCCAATCGTTTATTGAGTGTTGTTAAAAGAAAAGGTGACGTAACACAGTGGTGAACATGCCCTTTCTCAACTACTTTGGCACGTATTGCAGGCATGAAATTCTAAGTTAATTATTTTTTGCAAAAAAAAAAAAATAAAGTTATGAGTTTGAACATCAAATATATTGTCTTTGTAGTGCATTCAACTGAATATGGGTTGAAAAGGATTTGCAAATAATTGTATTCCGTTTATATTTACATCTAACACAATTTCCCAACTCATATGGAAACGGGGTTTGTATATATATATATATATATATATATATATATATATATATATATATATATATATATATATATATATATGTATGTGTGGGAAAAAAAATCACAAGACTATTTCATCTCTACAGGCCTGTTTCATGAGGGGGGGTACCCTCAAAAAAATAGTCTTGTGATTTTTTTTTTTTTCCCACACATACATATATTGCGCTCTACTACGGTATCGAGCACTATTTTTGGGATAACCTTATTAAGACATATATATATATATATATATATATATATATATATATATATATATATATATATATATATATATATATATATATATATATTACAAAGTGCAAAGCCATAGGCTCACTCAATTTCAGTAAATAACTTGAATTTGGAACACAGCATCATTGTTTTCACAGCTTTTTGGTTGTTAGAGGTAGAGAGTGTTTTAACGTAGAGTTCTAATTATTTTCTAAAGGCACAAAAAACAGGTCGGGCATTGAGAAACTTACATTTATGACTATAAAACTTAGCCAATAGTATAATGAGGTTGCAAAGGTAAAATTCCTTTTCAAAATGTGTTTCATACAGTGTAAATCCAAATAGCACATCTTTAAAACAAAGCACAAATTTGTCATGAATATTGTCCAGGATGAAGCGACAGATGCCCTGCCATAGTGATCGAGTGCTTTCACAAGTCCAAAACTGGTGGTAAACAGTCTCTGGATGCATGGTACATAAGGTGCAACATGCATGGTACATAAGGTGCAGGTAACATCAATGTCCTTCTTGTATCTCAGTGTTTTTCAACCACTGTGTCGCGGCACTAGCACACTAGTGTGCCGTGAGATACAGTCTGGTGTGCCGTGGGAGATTATCTAATTTCACCTATTTGGGGTAAAAAATATTTTTTGCAAACCAGTAATTATAGTCTGCAAATGATGTGTTGTTGCTGAGTGTCGGTGCTGTCTAGAGCTCGGCAGAGTACCCATGAATAGATTAACGTGGACCCCGACTTAAACAACTTCCATCCATCCATCCATCTTCTTCCGCTTATCCGAGGTCGGGTCGCGGGGGCAGCAGCCTAAGCAGGGAAGCCCAGACTTCCCTCTACCCAGCCACTTCGTCCAGCTCTTCCTGTGGGACCCCGAGACGTTCCCAGGCCAGCCGGGAGACATAGTCTTCCCAACGTGTCCTGGGTCTTCCCCGCGGCCTCCTACCAGTCAGACGTGCCCTAAACACCTCCCTTGGGAGGCGTTCGGGTGGCATCCTGACCAGATGCCCGAACCACCTCATCTGGCTCTTCTCGATGTGGAGGAGCAGCGGCTTTACTTTGATCTCATCCCGGATGACAGAGCTTCTCACCCTATCTCTAAGGGAGAGCCCCGCCACCCGGCGGAGGAAACTCATTTCGGCCGCTTGTACCCGTGATCTTGTCCTTTCGGTCATAACCCAAAGCTCATGACCATAGGTGAGGATGGGAACGTAGATCGACTGGTAAATTGAGAGCTTTGCCTTCCGGCTCAGCTCCTTCTTCACCACAACGGATCGATACAGCGTCCGCATTACTGAAGACGCCGCACCGATCCGCCTGTCGATCTCACGATCCACTCTTCCCTCACTCGTGAACAAGACTCCGAGGTACTTGAACTCCTCCACTTGGGGCAAGATCTCCTCCCCAACCCGGAGATGGCACTCCACCCTTTTCCGGGCGAGAACCATGGACTCGGACTTGGAGGTGCTGATTCTCATCCCAGTCGCTTCACACTCAGCTGCGAACCGATCCAGTGAGAGCTGAAGATCCTGGCCAGATGAAGCCATCAGGACCACATCATCTGCAAAAAGCAGAGACCTAATCCTGCAGCCACCAAACCAGATCCCCTCAACGCCTTGACTGCGCCTAGAAATTCTGTCCATAAAAGTTATGAACAGAATCGGTGACAAAGGGCAGCCTTGGTGGAGTCCAACCCTCACTGGAAACGTGTCCGACTTACTACCGGCAATGCGGACCAAGCTCTGGCACTGATCATACAGGGAGCGGACTGCCACAATCAGACAGTCCGATACCCCATACTCTCTGAGCACTCCCCACAGGACTTCACGAGGGACACGGTCGAATGC
Organism: Nerophis lumbriciformis; assembly: GCF_033978685.3. NCBI lineage: Eukaryota > Metazoa > Chordata > Actinopteri > Syngnathiformes > Syngnathidae > Nerophis > Nerophis lumbriciformis. Next base: position 52,444,549 of record NC_084558.2, on the reverse strand, counting down.
CTTCTCCAAGTCCACAAAACACATGTAGACTGGTTGGACAAACTCCCATGCACCCTCAAGGACCCTGCCGAGAGTATAGAACTGGTCCACAGTTCCACGACCAGGACGAAAACCACACTGTTCCTCCTGAATCCGAGGTTCGACTATCCGGCGTAGCCTCCTCTCCAGTACACCTGAATAGACCTTACCGGGAAGGCTGAGGAGTGTGATCCCACGATAGTTAGAACACACCCTCCGGTTCCCCTTCTTAAAGAGAGGAACCACCATCCAGTGGTACCGCCCCTTAAACAAGTTGAAAAACTTATTCGGGTGCTACCATTTTGTGGTCAATTGTACGGAATATGTACTGTACTGTGCAATCTACTAATAAAAGTCTCAATCAATCAATCAATCAAACCGTGTAATACTCTTCTATATCAGTAAATGGCAGCAGGTAGCTAATTGCTTTGTAGATGTCGAAAACAGCGGGAGGCAGTGTGCAGGTAAAAAGGTATTTAATGCTTAAACAAAAAATAAACAAAAGGTGAGTGCCCCTAAGAAAAGGCATTGAAGGAAGGGAAGGGAAGGCTATGCAGAACGAAACTAAAACTGAACTGGCTACAAAGTAAACAAAAACAGAATGCTGGACGACAGCAAAGACTTACTGCGGAGCAAAGACGGCGTCCACAATGTACATCTGAACATGACATGACAATCGACAATGTCCCCACAAAGATGGATTAAAAACAACTGAAATATTCTTGATTGCTAAAACAAAGTAGATGCGGGAAATATCGCTCAAAGGAAGACATGAAACTGCTAGAGGAAAGCACCAAAAAAAGACAAAAAGACACCAAAATAGGAGCGCAAGACAAGAACTAAAACACTACACACAGGAAAACAGCAAACAAAGTCCAAATAAGTCAGGGTGTGATGTGACAGGTGGTGACAGTTCACCTACTTTGAGAGAAGAGCTGTAGTGATGCATGCTTGGTTATGCTTTAAAGTCATATCCAACAACTTTTTACTGTCAACTGAGTTTCGTTTTTTTTAAATAATTTCTGCTGGTGGTGTGCCTCCGCATTTTGTCAACGCAAAAAATGTGCCTTGGCTGAAAAAAGGTTGAAAAACACTGTTGTATCTAACCATCACAGTCTTTACAGGGTAATAACCATGAATGATTTTGAAAGATATCTCTTTGACTTTGGTGGTAAGTAAATAGCTGTTAGGAAGAGACCCTGTTTTGACCCAGCAGATGTCATTCACAACATTATTCCAGAGCGCAATTACATAGGAGACAGACCATACTTGCCAACCTTGAGACCTCCGATTTCGGGAGGTGTGGGGGGGGTGGGGTGCAGGGGCGTGGTTGGGGCGGGGGCGTGGTTGGGGGCGCGGTTAAGAGGGGAGGAGTATATTTACAGCTAGAATTCACCAAGTCAAGTATTTCATATATATATATATATATATATATATATATATATGCTGTCATCTAGCAAAGCTGAATTTGACCAAGCAACCCCCCCGTACCAAAAAGCCCTTGATGAAAGCGGATACAATTTCACCCTCACCTATGAACCCACGCCAGGAAACCAGCCAAAAAAGAACAGAAAACGAAACGACATCATCTGGTACAACCCCCCATACAGCAAAAACGTCTCAACGAACATTGGACACAAATTCCTCAATCTGATTGACAAACATTTTCCCAAAGACAACATCCTAAGAAAAGTATTCAACAAGAACAACATTAAATTGAGCTACAGCTGCATGAACAATATACGACAAATCATCTCAAACCACAACAAAACAATTGCAAATGAGCCGTCGGCCCTCAGACAGAACGACTCCAAAACCAACAAAGGATGTAATTGTCGAAAGAAACCTGATTGCCCTCTCAACGGGGGGTGCTTACAAACATCAGTTGTCTACCAATCTAAGGTAATACGCAAGGACATTAACACATCCGACACATATGTAGGATTAACCGAGGGAGAATTCAAAACCAGATGGAACAATCACAAGGCTTCTTTCAGGAACAAAAACCTGCGAAATACCACAGAACTCAGCAAACACATTTGGGACCTCAAAGACAATAATGTTGAATATTCAATAACATGGCAAATTCTTGCATCCAGCACACCTTACAATAGTGGTAATAAAAGACGCAACCTATGCTTGAAAGAGAAACTGTTTATTATCTACCGTCCAGACCTGTCATCCCTCAACAAGCGCAGCGAAATTGTAACAGCATGCCGCCATAGACGGAAACACCTCCTAGGTAACACATGAGCCAATCACCACGCCCCTAGGCCAGCCTGTACCCACCCACTCTGTGCCCTATATAAACCATGGTATGCGAATGCTCCCATTAAAATCTCCTGACGATTGAGGGTACCCCCCCTCATGAAACAGGCCTGTAGAGATGAAATAGTCTTGTGATTTTTTCCCACACATACATATATATATATATATATATATATATATATATATATATCTACATCCTGAAAATATGCAAACAAAACTGTGTTTAGATAATTGATACTTCAAACTTGCATAAATAAATCTTAAGGAATATAACATAACTTGGCTTCTGAGAGCTTCAAAATGTAATGAATAAAATGCTAAAGTTGTTGATAAACAAGCAATTATTTTAATAATTAAATATGGTCATTTTAAATGAATTATTATGATCATTTAAAATTAATTATTTCCAATATGTTTATTTTAATGTATAATTCTATGGCTGGATGTAATAAGGAGTCAGAAAAAATACAAATAAAAATACAATTAATTTTGATGTTTTTAGCAAAATATAGTAAACATGTATTTAGTTTCTTTTTTAAATTAATAAATATATTTATTTTTAGGTAAGATAAACATAATAATACAATTTATCTCTAGTCTGGATGATTTAGTTCTTGGCACCCTGTTGTCCTCCCGTCATAAAAAAAAGACTGTCCTCACTTAGGTCCAGGCGCGCCGAAAAGGGGGGGGTAAAGGAGACGGATTCTAGGGGCCCATGATGGAGGGGGGCCCAAAGAGGCCCCTAATGATGATGAAATTATAATACAGAAAAAATAATGACACTGTGTTGGGTGCCCTGTAAAGATTATTTTCATGGGGCCCAAAATCCCTAGCGGCGCCCCTGCTTAGGTCCGCATGGAGCTGGAGGGGGCGTGGCCTCCAGCTCCGGCTGAAAATCGGGAGATTTTCGGGAGAATATTTGTCCCGGGAGGTTTTCGGGAGAGGCGCCTAATTTCGGGAGTCTCCCGGAAAATTCGGGAGGGTTGGCAAGTATGAGACAGACACACAATCATTTTGGAATAAGCTGCGGATTTTTCTGTTATTTTTCTGATCAAGTTTCCCCACAGGAGTGTCAAGTGGATCATTCACAATTGTTTACAGCAAAAAGAGGAGATGAGTAAGCCCTGTACAACGTAACAACACCTGCTGGGATGGCATCAAATACAATGGCACATTGTTTGGGAGTCACAGGCAGTGTTGGGTTAGTTACTGCAAAGCAGTAACTAGTTACAGTTACTAGTTACTTCATTTCAAAAGTAACTCAGTTACTTACTCAGTTACTTACACCAAAAAGTAATGCGTTACTGTGAAAAGTAACTATTTAGTTACTTATTTTTTTCTTTTTTCTTTTTTTTTAAAGCTCCCATTATTGCCCTTTTAGCCTTCATTTCAGTACTGTTATTGCACTGGAGAATAATACAATCTGTTGATCAACTTGACATGCATTTGCATCACTGAACTCTGCTAAGCAATGTGCTCTACATACAACACACAAAGACAAAGATATGTTACAAAGGCCAATTTGTTTCTGGCCAGAACAAATTGACAAAACTATTTTAAATAGCTGCAACATAACGTACATAAGTAACAAACAGCATAATAACAGCATAGATGTAAACCAAGAAAGGCACACACTACATACACAAAGCCTAACCAGGCATTTTCTTTACTGAGCAAAACTCTTTATTGTCGGCCATAAACACATCACCAAAACATTAGTAAAAAAAATGATATCTAGCAAAAGTGGTCATTTTCTGCAGTACAAACCAGACCAAAAGCTACTTTGTTATATCAACAGCAGCCACTAGCTCTTTCTCACGTGTGCCAACACTTGCACATATGGCACTTAGCCAGTGATGCGTTTACAGCCACACAAAAAGTCGGACAAGCCCAACACCACACATAAAGTGTAATTCCAGGTCGTTACACTATGATTTACCAATCAAATGTGTGCTTATTCTAGTGTCCTTTATTAGGAATCGTAATTTATAAATATTAATCATTAAATGCTGTTAGTATATTAAATAAATACTAATAAAAATATATTTTTTTACAAACAGGAAGTTGCAGGAATGTACACATGATCCCCTGCTTACATCTCATTGTGCAACATGTCAATGTTTTAATGGGAACTAAATGAAAGGGGTACAAACTATTTCCAAAGCAGGACCTCCACCCAGACAAACAATACAAGTACACAGTTCATGAAAAACAATATTTGTTGTTATTGTCATTGTAAGTGGGCCTAAACACTTATATTAGAAATGGAAATGACTGCTGTCATTTGATTATAATAATAAGAGAATGTTGTCTGTCTATCTGTGTTGGCCCTGTGATGAGGAGGGGACTTGTCCAGGGTGTACCCTGCCTTCCGCCAGAATGCAGCTGAGATAGGCTCCTGCGACCCCGAAAGAGACAAGCGGTACAAAATGGATGGATGGATGGAGATTGAACTTGTTATTTAGTCAGGTTTGGGACAGGTGTGCTGCTGGTGTAGCCACAGTGTGCACGTCTAAAGTTGCTCACATGGGCTCCACTCAATGCTCAGGGAGTTTTTGCGTTTGCTCACACACATGAACAATTAGAGGGAACATTGATTGACAGAGTGTGTACCTTCAGCGGTGAATGATGAGAAGAGGCAGACTTAATCCTTAAATGGTGGAGGTGAAGTGGCATCAGAGTCTCTGTCTCTCTTTAATAGCTTCGTCGAAGCATGTTGTAAAAAGTAAACATAAAATAACGCAGTAACGCAGGCCCGGCCCTCACCAATCTGGCGCCCTAGGCAAGATTTTAGGTGGCGCCCCCCCCCCCCCACATCGGCAGTGAAGTGTATATACTCACAAGAAACTGAATAGCTTTGTCTTTGACCTTTTTTTTTTTTTTTACTTCCAACTATACCTAATATATAAAGGGGTGGAAAAGTGACTATTACCTGCAGGGCAAACATTAGCTAACCAGAAGGCAAAAACAATGTAAACAAAAAACACCTGCTTAAAAGATCTAATACAAATGTCCCTGAGGAATGTAAGGTGGGAGTACTGTAATTACCTAACGTTACATTATTATTTTCCATAACAATTTAGCCCCCTCCAACAATATTAACCCGACGTTAAAACAAAACTAGCTATTTATTGATTAGCAATTGCCGAATCATGTAACATTAGCTTAATGCTAAAAAGCCAGCTACTATCACATTCTGTAACAGACAAATAATTTCATGTAGGCTAACGTTACCTACCTGCTACCTCTGTCTTTTCTCATTTCTCCTCTTCTTTTCTCTTTTTTCTTCCCTGGGCACCTGACAGTTTTGGCCGTTTTGACATCTTGTGTTGATTTTTTTGATGTGGTGACGTCCAAAAAGAGTCATGATACGGGAAGGGAGGGGGGAGGGGGGGCGTAATGTTGTAACAAATAATATTTCTATTAAATAGGCTTTACTTTGCATTTTAATTAACGTGGGATTATTTTTTGTATTTAGAAATAATAGTACCAACTTTTTTCTTTTTCTTTTTTCTCCAACATTTGTGGCACTGGCGTGGCGCCCCCTGATGGACGGCGCCCTTAGCATTTGCCTATACGGCCTATGCCACGGGCCGGCCCTGCAGTAACGCATCATGTAGTAACGGTAACTGAGTTACTGAATATAAAAAATAACGCGTTAGATTACTAGTTACCGCCGAAACTAACGGCGTTACAGTAACGCGTTACTTTGTAACACGTTAGTCCCAACACTGGTCACAGGGACCTTAAAGTGGTTGGTAATTAAAAAGTTGACCTTCCTTATTGTAAAGCTGACTCACTAAAATAATATCATTCTTGAACCAATTGTTGAGGAAAAGAGATTTCCTTTTGTAACATATGTCTTTCTTGTTTAGCCAGCAGTTTACCCTTTCTCTTGTTATTGTCTTCTTCGTGGGACGCCACCAAGTGTCCGACAGCGCCACTACGAGCAAGGACGACGCCAAGTGTCCTGCAGCGCCGCCACCGGCCGGGCGAGTGTACTGCAAGCTGCTAAGCATGCGTGCCAGCTGCTAGTCGCCGTCAGCTGGTTGTAATAGCGAGTTAATACAGGCTCAGCTCTTAAGATTAACGTACTCTTCCATTCATCGGATGTACTCCTAACTTCATTTGTGAGCTTCCGAGGGCGCTGCGAGAGAGTCCAACCGTCATAAACCTCATCTTTGTGTCGAAGCTAATCAGGCTAACGCTAGCTCCATAGAATAATGGCTGCTGTGGTCATCCCTGCCTGCACCAGCGCTCTTCTGTTGGACATCGAAGGCACAACCACGCCGATCACCTTTGTGAAGGTAGGGTGTTTTTTTTCTGTCACTTTAACTTTGACTGAGATGATAATTATGTAACGTTATAATCCGCTCTTTTGGCGAAATGAGCGACCTGTCAAAAGGAGCTACCGAACGCAACTGAGCATGCGCGAAATTTATTAGCTTCCGCGTGTAATTGTTTTTTTTAAATTTTTATAAACCTTTATTTATAATATGCAACATTGACATACAATCAAGAAATAATAAACAAAACAAGTACATAACCAGTACAAAACAGTGCCAGGGGGTTGTAAACTCAATAAAGTAACTAAAATAGAACGCAAAATATATCTATATGTAACAATGTAAAGCCATAGGCTCACACAAGTTCAGTAAATAATCCAAATTTGGAACACAGCATCATAGTTTTCACAGCTTTTTGGTTGTTAGAGGTAGAAAGCGTTTTAAAGTAGAGTTCTAATTTTTTTTTAAGCTGCATATACATATATATACCATATATACACTACCGTTCAAAAGTTTGGGGTCACATTGAAATGTCCTTATTTTTGAAGGAAAAGCACTGTACTTTTCAATGAAGATAACTTTAAACTAGTCTTAACTTTAAAGAAATACACTCTATACATTGCTAATGTGGTAAATGACTATTCTAGCTGCAAATGTGTGGTTTTTGGTGCAATATCTACATAGAGGCCCATTTCCAGCAACTATCACTCCAGTGTTCTAATGGTACAATGTGTTTGCTCATTGGCTCAGAAGGCTAATTGATGATTAGAAAACCCTTGTGCAATCATGTTCACACATCTGAAAACAGTTTAGCTCTTTACAGAAGCTACAAAACTGACCTTCCTTTGAGCAGATTGACTTTCTGGAGCATCACATTTGTGGGGTCAATTAAACGCTCAAAATGGCCAGAAAAAGAAAACTTTCATCTGAAACTCGACAGTCTATTCTTGTTCTTAGAAATGAAGGCTATTCCATGCGAGAAATTGCTAAGAAATTGAAGATTTCCTACAACGGTGTGTACTACTCCCTTCAGAGGACAGCACAAACAGGCTCTAACCAGAGTAGAAAAAGAAGTGGGAGGCCGCGTTGCACAACTGAGCAAGAAGAGAAGTACATTAGAGTCTCTAGTTTGAGAAACAGACGCCTCACAGGTCCCCAACTGGCATCTTCATTAAATAGTACCCGCAAAACACCAGTGTCAACATCTACAGTGAAGAGGCGGCTGCGGGATTCTGGGCTTCATGGCAGAGTGGCAAAGAAAAAGCCATATCTGAGACTGGCCAATAAAAGAAAAAGATTAAGATGGGCAAAAGAACACAGACATTGGACAGAGGAAGACTGGAAAAAAGTGTTGTGGACGGATGAATCCAAGTTTGAGGTGTTTGCATCACAAAGAAGAACGTTTGTGAGAAGCAGAACAACTGAAAAGATGCTGGAAGAATGCCTGACGCCATCTGTTAAGCATGGTGGAGGTCATGTGATGGTCTGAGGTTGCTTTGGTGCTGGTAAGGTGGGAGATTTGTACAGGGTAAAAGGGATTCTGAATAAGGAAGGCTATCACTCCATCTTGCAACGCTATGCCATACCCAGTGGACAGCGCTTGATTGGAGCTAATTTCATCCTACAACAGGACAATGACCCAAAACACACCTCCAAATTGTGCAAGAACTATTTAGAGAAGAAGCAGGCAGCTGGTATTCTATCGGTAATGGAGTGGCCAGCGCAGTCACCAGATCTGAACCCCATTGAGCTGTTGTGGGAGCAGCTTGACCGTATGGTACGCAAGAAGTGCCCATCCAACCAATCCAACTTGTGGGAGCTGCTTCTAGAAGCGTGGGGTGCAATTTCTCCAGATTACCTCAACAAATGAACAGCTAGAATGCCAAAGGTCTGCAATGCTGTAATTGCTGCAAATGGAGGATTCTTTGATGTAAAAAAAATCTTATTTCAAATACAAATCATTATTTCTAACCATGTCAATGTCTTGACTCTATTTTCTATTCATTTCACAACGTATGGTGGTGAATAAGTGTGACTTTTCATGGAAAACACAAAATTGTTTGGGTGACCCCAAACTTTTGAACGGTAGTGTATATACACACTAGAGATGTCGGCCGCCGATATTTGCCAAAAAATGCGTATCGGCAAGA